>NC_071255.1:8680189-8980189 GCF_023375685.1 Ictalurus furcatus | reverse complement strand
GGTGTCCTATGCTTGATGAAATCAATGAGATGCTGACATTCAGCTAGGTTCAGACGGTCATCCCGGTCACTATCAGCATACTTCATGAAGTCACGCATCAGCTCAGTGCCCAGGTCCTAGAGAGAGAGAGAGAGAGAGAGAGAGAGGTTATAAAAAACCCCAAATACCCCCAAATTAAGTACACACCCTAAACATTGTGTGTGAGACAGTGAGAACTAGGAGAACATAAAGACGCTGTATATTGGCAGCACGTTATATCTCGGCCTGCCACGATATGAGGGACAGTGAGTGATCTGCCTCGCGTTTGTTTCTCTCATGATTGTTATGATTGTTCTTACCTTCATTAGTAATTTCACTTTTATACTGTCATTTTACCCTTATTTTTCATTGATTCTTTATATAGTGCCTTTATATTGTCTTTAATTTATGTACACTTGTTTTTTTTGTTGTTTTTTTTTAATCTACAGGGTGTCAAAAATGCATACATAGGGGAAATGAACACTTTTTAGCAAAATAGTCATCCGAAATGTTACATACATAAATAATATATAACTTATTAATATATTCCAAAAAGACTGTAAGCCTTGTGGACCAACCAAGAAGTGGACGTCCACGAACATACACTGGTGAAGTCACAATCAGCGTGATGCAATAGTCCCCTATATATCAAGACTTTTTAGACACCGTGTATATAAGTCTTTGATTATATTTTATGTCCTTTTGTTGGTTATACTTTAGTTCTCTTGGTTTTACATTACCCTTCCTTGTACTTGCTTTGGCAATACAAATGTTTAATTATTTGTCATGCCAATAAAGCCCATGAAAGACTGAAAAAAACCCCCTGAAAACTGAGAGAGAGAGAGAGAGAGAGAGAGAGAGAGAGAGAGAGAAGTTGTGTTCTTTAGCTACACACTGTTGTGACTGGTACAAATGTATGGCTGAGAAATGTGTCAAAATATAAAGTGCCTTGTCAGTGCTCATGCCAGCTTCAGTTACAGGAAACACAGCACAGGAGCAGAAAAAAAAACAACAACAAAAAAAAACACCTGACATATACAGTATGTATGCATGTCTGTGTCGACAGACATTTTGCCAGAAAGGAGATACACACCGGCACATAATCCCTGAATTTGATTGCGACCATGTCAAAGACCCGTGAAATAGTCATGGTGGAGCCTTCATTGAAGAACTGGGGACAGACGTTCTCACTGGTGGTCATCTGTGGAACTGAGAGAGCGAGAGAGATGGAGAACCAATTATAACCACATGGAAGAAGTTATAAATAATGCTATTAAATAGGAGAAGTATTTATTAACAGGGTAATTGTTTCTACTTTCACCTTACTTTTCTGCATTTTGGCAGGAGTGTGATTAGAGAGAGAGAGAGAGAGAGAGAGAGATTGAAATCCCAGCTTGTAATAAAAGCCTAATGACTATCGCCTGTATGCAATAAAACTTTATTTAACACAGCCATTTGTCGTTGTTATCCGGGTCCCTTAATACGAATCGAGAGTTCTTCTGTAGCAGTCAACTACAGACATTGTGGAGACATTGTGGAGACAACTACAGACATTGTGGAGACAACTACGGACAATGGAGACATTGGGGAAATGATCCCTTTCTTAAATAACCATAACAGATATTTGCCCGAGATTTTGTGTTGTTTGGAGTGCTCAACAGTTCTAGTGTTGAAGTAGAAATTGTAAAACCTGAACCAGGAATACAAACCATCGTCGGAGGTGACCACTGCGATGAGGCAAACCAGGCTCAACGCTGCAACCCAGAGACTGAAGCGAGCCATTACAGCAAAGTCTCAGCCAAGCACTGCGAGAGACAGACACATTTATATCAGCACAGGGAACGGGACAGTCAGGGACATGATGTGCAGAGGTGAAGACAATAAAAGGAGGATATGGGATTAGGTGAAAATGAAGAAATAGGTTTAAACCTGTCTCACACACACGTTTGTCTTACTGTCCTTGTGAGGACGTTCCACTGGCATCATTATTAATGCAATGAATTAACTCTATGTCTACACCTAAACCCTAACCAAGTAAATAAAATGAAACCTTTTGGCTCTCCTACATAAAAAGATAAATAAATTAAAATGCTGCACTTTTTGAAATTTTTTTAAAAATAAATTCAGCAAAAAAAAAAAAAAAAAAAAAAAAAAAAAACAGCCAATATCCCCACAAGGTCAAAACTGTCAGATATTATATTCGCCACCCTCCCCAACACCAATATCTTGAATATTAAATATTCAAGATATTGAATATTTACTTTCTTTGTTTTATTATTATTATTTTTAATGTATTTAAATAAAAGTCTTTAAATTTTGTTTTTATTTATTTCAATGAAAAAAAAGTGGCCTGAGAGTTTTGGACCCCACTGTAATTGCTTATCAAAATATTTGCATTCTTCCACATCATGATTTAATATGAGTCTTTCTTTCTTTTTCTTTTTTCTTTTTTATTAGTCTTCCTTCTTTTTTTTTTTTCAATCGTTCTGATGTATGAGATGAGACAGTATGTCTGTGGGAGCCAGTCAAATCTCTGAAAAAGGATGAAGAAATCCCCAAGAGGGGGTCAAAAGCTCCAAGTTCACTGTATGTATGAGAGAGAAGGAGAACAAAAAAAAAAAAAAAAAAAAAACAGCAGTGAGAAATCAATACTTATGTTCTATTTGTGTGACAGGATGAACTGGTTAGTCGACTCAAGCTATGAACTCGGAGGTCATGGACTTGCTGCACTGCATGCTTGTCTTAGTTCGAATTAATTTGAGAACGTAAATGACCGATAGACGTTTTTCTGCTCCTCCTGCAGCTATATCACGCCTGGTTTTTATATTCTGCCTCACTGTACACTCTGAGAAATAAAGGGAGCAAACTGTACATCAAAGATACACATTTTGGACCTTTTACCTGGGAAGGTATATATGATGTACTTTTAACTAGCTTTTATTTCACTTTACTTCCCCTGCAACAAGCAAAACAGCTTGATACCTTTATTTCTTAGAAGGTATACTTAAACTGTAAGTGTTTTCCCAATATATTCATGTAAATATGGAAAGTGCAGAGCTCTACAAAACAAAACCGTCTACATTTTGTCCCCTGCACCTCATGATAACTAATCTAGCCTGTTTCAACAAGACACTGTGGCAGTGTGTGCATCCGACATTAAGCTGTAAAGGTATGTAACACACCTTTATCCCCAATCCTAGTCCTTTATCTTCTTAGCACACACTGCTGTTATAAATCACCTGCTTTTCATCACCTCATTATTAAATTGCGCATTGATGCTGGAGAGCACAAATGTCTGTATTCTTGATGTTATTTCGGCAGGTTGCCATTTGTCTGTATTATTATTTTACATTTCACATTTCAGCTGGGGGAAAGGAACCACACTCATTAATAATGATAATAATAATAATAATAATAATACTAGTAGTAATATGAGCTGTAGGTGGAAGATATTTAGCAAAATAATTTTGTAGATCCGCAGATTGTTTCTGAAAATGTGATAATCAAAAACACAATCAGTTGTAAGCCAAAAGTCAGAAAGAGAAAACCAGGAGGAAAGAAGATATGAACTGTGAGATCTGTGGTAAAGATGAGATCATTACCTGTGTTAGGTGTACAGAAGTATAGAGCTTCTTCTGGCTGTGTCGGAAGAGAAGACTGAAAGCGAAATGCGTCGTGACCTTTTATTTATGTGCTTTGTCATTTACAGGAACCAGAACAAAATAAGGGAGGAACAAAGACGTGAGGGGTGTGTGTGTGTGTGTGTGTGTGTGTGTGTGTGTGTGTGTGTGTGTTGGCATGTTCATGTAAAAATATTAGAAGTATTTCTAATTTGATAATCTGAAAATTATTCAGAATTATTATACAATTATTCAGAACGTATTGTGTAAATACATGCAGAGGCATTTATTATTATTATTATTTACAGTATTTATTCATATATTCATTCAATCTATTTTGATTTACCAAATATTTGAGCTTCTACAGTTTCAACACATTTACAATTAATGTACAAGAAACATATGAAAAAATGACCAATGTGCAACTGACTTTATTGCACTCTCTCTCTCTCTCTCTCTCTCTCTCTCTCTCTCTCTCTCTCTCTCTCTATCTATTTGTCTCTTTCACACACACATACACACATGCATTATTATCATTATTATTATTATTATTATTATTATTATTATTATTATTATTATTTGTAGTAGTAGTAGTAGTAGTAGCAGTAGTAGTAGTATTGGACTACTAGACTATTTTCTTTTGAGTAATATCAGGTGTTCCATCTTTCCCTCTTGGAATGCTGTTATACACGTTATACAGCAATCACTGCAGGTACAAAGTCATTGGGAAAAAAAAAAGAAACACTTCCTTAAAAGAAAAAATATATCCAAATGCGTGAGAGCGCTGTGATGAATAAAGTCCTAGAATTATTTTAGAATGAAGTAAATTAACCTATACGTCAATCACACAACATTTATTTACAAGATATTTATTAATATCAGTTTCACTCAGTTTCTTTGCAGCGATGTACTCTTACTTTAACTTTTTATAGAGAAGAATCCATGAGACAGACATACCAGTGTCTTACATTAACCAATTTATTGAGTCCACACACCCGATTTAGATTTCAGGAGCATCTGAATATGAGTGTCAGGTAAATGTGATTAGGGTATCAATGAAATAAAATTCATACAGTTGCTGCAAGCATTTACACAAATTTAAACTTTGTTCTAGGTTAAGAAACTTATTAGTTTATGCTAACTGTTAATTTTTTTCAAGGTTAGTACTGTTTCCAAAATTGTGCCCCTTTTTTTTTTCTTTTTCTGTTAGGCACATCCAGAAAAATGCTGATAAGTTTTGAGTGAAGGAAGTTACTTAAATTTGTATTTAGTAATCACGTTTCAGCCAATTAAAAACAAAACAAAACAAAAAAAAACTTAAGTATTTTATTGCAACTGTAGTGTAATTACTGACCCATAGTTCTCCAGTAAAAATATTTTGCACCTTATAAGAGTCAAACTTTTTTTTTTTTTTTTTTAGATTTCACATAGTGTCTCATATTGTACATTTTTACAGATTTGTTTTTCATTAGTATTATGAGTAGGGTTGTGGTGCTATCCTGCAGAGATGAGAAAATCTATACATATAGCTGATAATGTAAAAAAAAAAAAAAAAAGAAACAGAAAAAATAGAAAAAAAAAAAACCCAAACGTGTATGTAAATGATATGTCAAATACCATAATATTCGGATTATGTATTTCAGTATATGCTCGGTGATCACTGTATTAAAAACACATCTTCTCATTCATTGGGGGTGGGAGGGCGGGGGGATAGTGACTTTTGGATCACTGACATTTTCACTCACAGGTAGCTAGAGGAAGGTGCAAACAATTATTTATTTATTTATTTTAAATCAAAGCATCCAGTGCGCAGCATTTCTGTGGCGCCTTGTTGATGAGAGAGGTCAGAGGAGAATGGCCAGACTGGTTCAATCTGACCGAAAGTAAAACCTTGAGGAGGATGGGCTCGGGTTCCGCTCCTGTCAGCCAAGAACAGGAATCTGATACTCCAGTCGGTACAGGTTCATAGAAATTGGAAATTAAAGTGGTTTATCCAATTTTCAATTGTCCAGTTTCTGTCACTCTGTGCCCAGTGTAGTCTCAGATTCCTGTTCTTCTCGTTTTAACCATTGTGCTGCCTCCAGATTATTGGATGATTTGATAATTGCATGAATGTACCTAGTAAAATGGTCACTGAGTTTATATTTCATACTGTTCCATAAATAGGAGTAATAATGACTTATTCTATTTTTATTTTCATCTGTTGTTTCATTATTCTGCCATTCCGATTTAGCCAACAACAGTATATATATATATATATATATATATATATATATATATATATATATATATATAATTACGCACATTTAATCATAATTAATTAAATAATCATAATCATAATTAAATCACAAGTAATCACAATTACTTATACAATTAATCACCCTTTACACACACACACACACACACACACACACACACACACACACACACATACACACACACATACACACATGAAAATTAGCATACATAATATACATTTTCTCAAACAGTTGCCTGTCAGCTGCACAGTCTAAGCAGCATTCATTTTTGAAAAGTACAAACCTGTATTACCCTTATTTCTTTATAACCATATATTGAACTATACAGTCATAACAGACCAAAAATATGAGGAAGTGCTCATGGGAATTCAGGTACACTATGGACACCTTCATAAAGCACAGCTGCCAGTAAGTACACCTTTGGAATGTACCATTAAAATGTTCTTCCTGCATTCTTGCTATGTTTTCATGGCATCCGATAAACTAATAACCCTTCTTGTGTTCTATTGTATTGTAGTACTGAATTAATATTATGGAATACTATTGAAGACCACATGTTCAAAAATGGTTTATGGCATCTTGTGTTTATACTTTAGTTATTAATTGTCATGTGCATTTAAGGGATCATTAAAAAAAAAAAAAAAAAGATCTTTATCATATGTGGAGATGTGTCATATGCAAGCCTGTCGTTCGAACTATCCAGTTTATCCATCCATCCATCTTCTATACCGCTTATCCTTTTCAGGGTCACGGGGAAACCTGGAGCCTATCGGGCACAAGGCGGGGTACACCCTGGACAGGGTGCCAATCCATCGCAGGGCACAATCACAAACACATTCACACACTACGGACACTTTGGACATGCCAATCAGCCTACTATGCATGTCTTTGGAGTGGGGGAGGAAACCGGAGTACCCGGAGGAAACCCCCGCAGCACAGGGAGAACATGCAAACTCTGCATACACAGGGCTACGGTGGGAATCGAACGCCCGAGGTGTGAAGCGAACGTGCTAACCACTAAGCCACCGTGCGCCCACTATCCAGTTTATATACTGCCTTATTAAAGAGTCTAGAGAAAGCCACATTTATATATTTCTATGCAAACACATTTCGTGTATGTACACATGATGTGCAGTATTGTTCAAAAGTCTTAGTCACATGTAAAGAAATTCTGTAAAGCAGAGATCGTTTTAAAAATAACAAAATGAAAAGTTTACAGTCCCCTCTGAAAGTATTGGAACACAGCCAATTCTATTGTTTTCACTACACGTTGAAGACATTTGGGTTTGAGATCAAAAGAACAATATTAGACAACAGGTCAGAATTTCAGTGTTCATTTCCTCATATTTACGTCTAGATGTTGTAAACAACTTAGAACATGGCACCTTTTGTTTGAACCGATCCAGTTTTTCAAATGATGTAAATATAGGACCATGTGACTGATAGGTGTTTCTTGCTGCCCAGGTGTGTCTTGTTAGAGTGACTGTTTAAAGAATTAATAGCTCTGAATAGCTACTCTTGGTTTGAGTTTAGTTTCACCTGTGAAGACAGTATTTGTATTTGTTAAACAACAGCAGTTGATGACAGAAACAAGAAAAACCCAAAAACAACAGCTGAGAGTGACATCACCAACAACCTTAACCCTTTCATGCATAAATTATGGATTTAATTTAAATTTAAAAACATTAAGGATGTTTTTACTCTTCTTTAGGCATAAACATTTGTTTTTACCTTCATTTTACTTTTACATACAGTTTTCAAAAAGTTATTGAAGTATCCACTCCAGTGGACTGCATGTGTTCAAATGAAGAATTAGAATTCTATTGAAATCCTTGCAATAGCCAGAAAATGGATTTTGACTAATGGACCACTGTGCATGAAAGGGTTAAAAGTAAGGGGTGAAGGTATCATAATCCACCGTTTGAAGAAGACTTCGAGAGCTGAAATCTAGAAGCTATACCACAAATTTAAACCAATCATGAGCAAGTACAGGAAAGCTAGATTGGCTTTAGCAAAGAATAAAGAGATGAGAGATAAGCAACAAAAGTTCTGGAACCAAGATTGACCATTACCAAAGTGTGGAGAAAGAATGGATCTGCTCATGAACCATAATATAGAAGCTCATTGGTCAAGCATGATGGAGGTGGTGTAACTACATCATTAGGTACAATGTCATGCAGTTTTATGTAGTTGTTCCAAGTGTCTTGAAGAACCTGATACAGCTCTTATGCAGACTTTGGCTCTTACTTGCTTCTGTTTCTTCTGTTTCCAGACAGCATCAATGATGTTTTTTTTATGAAACATGATGTATTACTGAATATCCTCCTTTCCACCACAACACCACCACCACACTGAGCACAGGAGCCCCTCAGGGCTATGTGCTCAGTCCACTGCCGTTCACTCTGCTGACTCACGACTGTGCAGCAAGGCACGGCTCCAATCACATCATCAAGTTCGCTGATGACACGACCGTGGTGGGTCTTATCAGCAAGAATGACGAGTCAGCATACAGAGAGGAGGTGCAGTGGCTAATGGATTGGTGCAGAGCCAACAACCTATCTCTGAATGTGGACAAAACAAAAGAGATGATTGTTGACTTCAGGAGAGCACAGAGTGACCACTCTTCACTAAACATCAATGGCTCCTCTGTGGAGATCATCAAGAGCATTAATTCCTTGGTTTTCACCTGACAGAGAACGTCACCTGGTCCCTAAACACCAGCTCCATAACCAAGAAAGCCTAGCAGCATCTCTACTTTCTGCGAAGGCTGAAGAAAGCCCATTTCCCACCTCCCATCCTCACAATATTCTACAGAGGAGCTATTCAGAGCATCCTGAGTAGCTGCATCACTGTCTGGTTCGGAAATTGCACCTCATTGGATCGTAAAGACCCTGTAACGGAGAGTGAGGACAGCTGAGAAGATCACTGGGGTCTCTCTCCTCTCCATCACAGACCACACCACACACTGCATCCGCAAAGCCGCCAGCATTGGACAACCCCACACACCCCTCACACACACTTCACTCTCCTGCCATCTAGAAAAAGGTAGTGAAGCATTCGAGCCCTCACGGCCAGGCTGTGTAACAGCTTCTTCCCCCAAGCCATCAGACTCCTCAATACTCAGAGACTGGACTGACACACACACACACACACTGAACTGAACACCACCCCACTCCAATTGTAATATTTGCATTTTTGCTGCTACTGTATTATAAAAATATAGTATTTAATTTATTGTCACTATTAAACACTTTACCTAGCTGCTTCCACAATAACTGCTATGTCCATATTTGGTATAAGCTAATCTGCTGAGGACTCAGTCATAGCATGTTATGTTCACATTTATACCATTTTTAAATTATATTGTTATCCTATCTTCTGCACTACCTGTTAAATCAGACACTTCCACGCTAAAACCGTGTACTGTTCAGCGCTACACTGTCACTTCCTGTGCCTATTGTCCTGTTTTAGTAGTATTGTACTGTCCTGTGTTGTTAACACATGTCTGCACGTGCACTTTATGTAGAATGTGTAGATCTTATTTAGTTCTGTGTTTCATGTGGTTAGTGTGTTGTTTTATGTAGCACCGTGGTCCTGGAGGAACGCTGTTTAGTTTCACTGTGTACTGTACCAGCTATATATGGCTGAAATGACAATAAAACCACTTGAACTTAAACTTGAACTTCTTTACCATACAAATGATTCTCTGAAGCATCATTTTGCTCTTTTCCACTGACACACTAATGCAAGGGCCATAAAATAAAAATAATTAATTAAATTAAATTAAAAAAAAATTTAAAAAAGAAAGAATGAATGGATGTCCAGGACATTTATACAGTACTGTTTGTCTATGGACAGTACATGTTAGCTACAACATAAAAACAGACAGGATGGTGTGATATGATACCACCCTGAAGTTGATTATTTTCCCATAACATGTCCTGACTGACATGTTTTATTCCTCTTCTACCGAAACAATGTCAACAATTGCAAATATTGGATCAATTAAAGAACACCACATCATACATTTTATTCATTTATAGTTACATTTAATGTTGTTTAATGCCTGCAAAGTTGTTATAGCAGCTATAAACAGTCATTCCCTCACCAGAGCCTCTTCCATTTTATTTCCTCTCGGGTGAAGTTCATAAGAGGGAAAAAAAAATGCAGCTTGTCATGTCACAGAGCCTTCTGTCCTAAAGATTTTCCTATATCAGGAAGGAAAAAAAAGCTACAGCTTTACCTCTGTTACAAAGTGCTGACACTAGAGACTCCTTACAAAAATGCTAAATCTCACAGAAAACTTCAGTATAACAATAATTACATACTTTTCAATCGTCTGCCATACACGTTCCTGCAAATGAGCAGTTACTATAGAAACGATAACGTATGAGAATGCAATATAAACACTGCAGCTGGGACAGAGCTGCTGAAAAAAAATCTGATCAGATCAGAATAAAAAATTCTGTAGTATAATAATAACAAAACAAAACAAAAACAACAAAAAAAACCCCCACACATTTTCCAGTAGTTTCACATTTGGTTGTGACTTTAAAGGCCTGAGTAAACACCAGCATTACATTTTAGTTATTCATTTTAGGGTATTTCCATAAGCAGAAATATGGATCTGATACCGATTTTGGATATTTAACCATAGACATGGATTTCTGTTCTGTTTTAAAAAATACCTTTGCATTTTCTGGAAGTTATTTTAACATGCTTTGCTAAAATCAGTGTCAGTAATAAACATACATATTTATCCATTAGATATTGTATTCTACTATGTATACTGCATATTTACTGAGACATGACATTGTGATATACTAACACCTGTAATATTGTGATATGTTCCATTAAAATTGTTTGTTTTCATATTGTTATGTCTGCTGATAGATCACAGTAACGAGCTTTGTTGTGAAACTTAAACATTTAGGCCAAGAATGCTTAAAAATACAATAATTTGAGTGACATCATTTTGAGAAATTGCCATATACCAACATGATTCTGACATTAATGTTACATCTAAAACGCACACATACTACAAACATTAATGGCTTCAATTATAGACATTGGATTGGATGGTGACCCTTCTGGTTTGGGCCTGCTGTGATTGGCCCTCTACCAATGAAGTGAAACGCAGCACAAACTGGGGCAGAGCTGTCGACAGTTATGCGGTGATCTTACTGTGTTACACACAAAACAGAAGCTCATCAGACCAAAACTAAACTTAGACTCGATCTAAACAAATGGCGACAGACCCAAATGTGGCAACTATACAGTCCTATAAAAAGCAAACACACTGGTACTAGTCAAAGCCTGTACAAATTATTAACATATCCATTTTAGGTGCTTCACAGGCTAAATGTGTAAAAATAGCTTAGAAATCATCATCCCCTTCAATAGAAACGCATCATTCGTGACTTTTGCCTACAGGTGAGTTATGCTGTTCATGCACCAAACTGGGCATACTTTAGTTTTAGCATAAAGGGTTGCATCATGAAATCATGATTATCTGCATGCTGCGGGTTCTAAGCATAATGCAGGAGCAAATCTTAAAATAAAGCCCTGCCTGTGAGGCAGAAACAAAACAACAAATCGTACATAAACACGAAGTCTCAAATAAATAAATAAAAAATACTAACATTTAAAGGTGCTTGACAGTTAAGAGTTTGCTGTAGAACTGTTTATGGCTTCAGTTACTCAGAGTTGTTGCATGTGATTGAATGGTGACTCTCCTGGGCGGGGCTTGCTCCGTGCTGCGATTGGCTATCAGCTCCTGCAGCTGCAGTGCACCGCCACCAATGAAGCAAAAGGCCGGGCAAACAGGGGCAGAGCAATCGACAGTCCCGTCCCACAGCACTCGCAGTGAGTGGGCATCGTAGAAAGTAACGCATCCTTTATCAAAGTCCAGACACACACCGAGGCGCGGGGGCAAAGGGGCAGTGAGAGGGCCAGACATGCCATTAGATGCTCCGGATTTGGGCATGAGAATCTTACCCATGCCCATAGTGAGGAAGCAGAATGGAGGTGGACAGTCCTGGGCATCCTCTGCTCCACTGTCATGCCCACTGTCAGGATCATATCTACAAAGAGAAGAGAGAAAAAAGGGCAAGACAACATTTAATCCTTGGGACATGTATATGTGCCAGAAATATTATTGGTAAATATCGTATAATTACAAAAAGAGGCTGGGACAGAATTAATATAATATGGAGCAATATGGCTAGTTAATCTAAAATCAGATCAACTCTTCTCAATCTTCACTTTAAAAACATTTCAAGACAATGACAAGTTCATAATAACTTGCTCACTGGTAACTTAATGGTAGAAATAACTTGATGGTACAACAACAAAATGTGTTTTCTGTTTTCTCTTTGTGTTTTGTCAGCGTCACTAAGAGGTGTGAGCACTTGAGGACATAATTCCTCATGGTGGCAATACATTTAGAGTTTCTGGTATTTCATCAGCTTTGTTACACTGTCTGAATCACATTTAATAGCCGCAACTGTTATATGTGTTCTTATTTGTTACATAAGGATTAAAACACAACAGAGTATGCCGTTATAGGAAAATAATCAGTGGGGTGGTGTGATGTCATATTTTTGTTTATAGTTATATGTACCATATATTGTATACTGTTACGGAACATCAACAAGAGAAATGATTTGAATTACAGCAGCTATAAACCAGGCTCTCTTTTTTTTTCCCCTCTTTCTTTTAGATAATGCTGCTTGTAATGTAACTGAAAAGCACAAAGCCCTCTGTCTTTTCCTGTGTCAGAAAGGTTACAGCTGTACCTCTGACTGTAACCTGACACCGGAGACTCCTTCCAAAAAATCCTAAATAAACACCTCCTCACAGAACACTTCACCATATCAGTGATAACACACATTTTTCAAATCCGTTTATGTGGTGCATCCTTGTAAATTCCTTTGTAAGTTGTAACTATAGAAACGATAATGTATAACAACAAGCGCATGAATATAAATTAGACGTGGCATGATACCGCCTTTTCTTTTCCGATACAGGTACCGAAACCTTGAGTATCGGCCTATATCATTACTCAGATAACATTTTTTTCCTTTAAAAACTCATAAGATTTAAAATGATTTTTAACTGAAGCACTGCACGTAAAAAAAAAAAAAAAAAATACATGGGAAAAGTACAGAGGAAAAACATGGCTTATACAAAACAGCAGCTTTTTCGAATTCTTTTAAACACATACACACAAAAATAATTTCCAATTCAATTTGCTACAGGACTGAATCTAATTTGTTATTTTTTCTTTGATATTTGCTCCACCATCCTGAGTATCGGATCGGTGCCATCTCTAATATAAACCGTGCAGTTGGACCTACTGTTCAAACCATGCTTTTATAAAACAATTAATCAACACCCTTCTGAGTAATTACAAGTGAGAATTCAACAGCACTGTGGTATAAAGATAAAATAATTCAGTCAGTTATATTTAGCTGGATGGTGGATCAAATATAATAAGAAGTATACTCATTTATAGTGAAGTGGAATGACATAAATAACATGACAGAATTTTCACTTAAACTACCAATTTTGTATCTTTAAATGTAAAAATGTAAAATAAATAAATAAATAAAAAGTAAAAAAAACCAAAACAAATATACAGTGCTGTAAAAAATTATTTGTCCTGATTTCTTCTGTTTTTGTGTCATACTAAATAGTTTTAGATTTTCAAATGAAATACCACATAAAACAAAGGCAACCTGAGTAATCACACAATACAGTTTTTTTTTTTTTATTGAAGCAAAACAAAAGTTATCCAACACCTATCACCCATGTGAAAAAGTAACAGCCCCCTTCAACTTAAAATCTGGTTGTGCCAGCTTTAGCAGCAATAATGGAACCGCTTCCGACACTTAATTCTAGGACTAGGATTTACTCATAAGCTTTGGATCGTTGTCTTGCTGCATAATCCAGTTGCGCTTGAGTTTCAAATTACGGACTGAAGACCAGACATTCTCCTTTAGGATTTTCTGGTAGAGAGCAGAATTCATGTTTCCCTCAATTATTGCAAGTTGCCCAGGCCCTGAAGCAGCAAAACATCCCCACACCATCACACTTCCACCACCATGCTTGACCGTGGGTATGATGTTTTTTTGTGAACAGTTCCACTTTCGACTCAATCCACAGAACATTCTCCCAAATGGTTTGAGGATAATCAAGGTGTGTTTCAGCAGAATTCAGACAACCCTTCTGGGTTAGCAGTAGTTTTCACCTCACCACTCTTCCATGGATGCCATTTTTGCCCAGTGTTTTTCATGAACAGCGACCTTTATTGATGCAAGAGAGGCCTGTAGTTCCTTTAATGTTGTCCTTGGCTCTTTTGTGACTTCCTGGATGAGTCGTTGCTGTGCTCTTGGAGGAATTTTGGAAAGTCAGACACTTCTGGAAAGGTTCACTAGTGTGCCAAGTTTTTCCATCACTTTCTTCCTCATAATTTCTGGAATTTCTTTCCATTTTGGCATAGTGTGTTACTGGGTAAGACCTTTTAACCAACTTCATGCTGTTGAAGTTCTATTTAAGTGTTGTTTTGATTGAATAGGGTTTGCAGTAAACATGCCTGGTTGTGTCTAGTCCAGCTGAACCCCATTATGTATGCAATTTCATACAATTGGGGAATTAGTAACTACGGGGGTAAATACATTATCATTTAAAAACTGTATTTCATGTTTACTCAGGTGGCCTTTGTTTTATCTTAGATTTTCTTTTCATTTCTGAAACAATTCAGTATGAGATATAAACAAAAACAGAAGAAATCAAATACTTTGTCACAGCACTGTATCTTTAAATAGTGAACAGATTAGAGTTTCTCAGCTTTACCGGGGACTTGCCATATCCTGTGGTAAATGAAACCATTCTTGAAGCTTTGTCTCTAGACCAACACCAACCTGCACACACACACACACACACACACACACACACACACACACACACACACACAGAGACACATGCAGACATAAATCAATGACAACATACAATGCAGCACTCAAATTCTTTCAGATATTATGAATAATAAAGTCTGCACTGTCTAATCAGATGGCTGCTCACCTTGACTAAGTAAGAACCAGGCTCCACTGAACATGCCCAATAGTGACGACCCTGTGTGATTGACACGTCTGCCACCAGCAGGTCAGAGGTCAGATGAAAGGAAGTGAGGGCGCGGTCGGCAGCCTGCAGCAAATTGAGACCAGGCACGCTACGGGCATACGTCTGCCCCTTACCCAGTGCCACACGCTCAGCATGGAGCCCCCAGCGAGAGTCCAGACAAAATGACAGCACTGAGAGACAGAAGGCACGAAAGAAAGAAAGAGAGAGAGAAGGAGAGAGGCAGGGGAGTAGTAGGGAACGGAATGGTGGGGATCATATACAAACAAAGTAAAGGGACAGCAAACATAAGGAGGACAGAAATAAAAAGTAGGTATGACAAGTAGGTAAAGACAAAGGTAAAATAAGGACAAAGGAAGTACACAAGGAAAAGAACAGAATTGGCCAGGTTAAAGAGAAGAGGAAACAAGGAGGAGGAGGAAAGTAGGAACATTGTACATATACTAGGATTTGGAGAAGGTCAAGCAGCTGATATATTCCAGATCAAACAGGAATACAAGTCAGAGCAGGAACAAAAGAAAAGCAGATAGAAGTGAAGAGAAAATAAGTCAAACATAAGGATGAATGGAAAATGAAAGATGAGAGAGAGAGAGACAGAGAGAGAGAGAGGAACTGAACAAAAGCTAGATGGATGGGGAAGACAAGTGAGGAAGTAGGAAGGTAAACAGAGCATTCAAAGGATGATGGATGAAAAAGTGAAGGTATGGAAAATAAGTGCAGAAATGAATTAAAGAAAACTGAATTTAGGATGACAAATATCCCCATGAGTGTGCAATACTGTATACAAAAACGTCATTGAACTTTGAAAAGGTGTTGTCACTAATATTGTGTGTTACCTTGTGCAGGCGGTGTGTGTAGATACACTTCCTCACTGTACTCCCCAAAACCTGCCTTGTTGCATCCTCTCACTCTCAGCACATACACGCTGTCCATCTCCAGTCTGTCAATCACTGCACTAGTCCCGCCCACCTCGTCTATGCGCTGCCACGGACTGTTGGGGCCTCCAGAGCCTTCGGATTTGACTCCGCCCCACTTAGGTCCATCTCTTCCATCTTTCCTCTGATACTCCACGGAGTAGTGCCAGGCGGGAGCAGAGTCCTGTGGGAGGCGCCAGCAGAGGTACAGATGATCATAGGCCAGAGTCTTTTGGGTGTCGATTACAGGAGCAAGTGGAGCTGCAGAAAAAACAAGAAAGGCTTGTTGACCCAAACCAGCACATTAAATCATCACTCTAAATCAAGATACTGAATGAGCATTATTAATTAGAATGAATTAGCACACTGAATGGGCATACCGAATCATCACACTGAAGCAAAATACTGAATCAACACATACAAAATCTGTGTCAACACATATTGAATCTGCATACAAATCAGCACACTGAGGCATCACGATAAAGCAAAAAACTGATTAAGTACACTAAATTAGCGCACTTTTAATTAATAATTGACTTATTGTCAATATAGTACACCAATTCAGCACGCTAAGTCATCACAGTGAAGTAAAGTCCTGAATCAGCACACTACATCACTTTATCTAGACTTCCCAATTAATCTGAACGCTAAAGTAATAAACCAAAAACAGTACAATGAAGAAGGAAACCAGAGCAAGTTAAATTAGGAATTCATGAATGGGTATCATGGATATTCTTAAAAATGCAGTGCATCTTCAATAAACAAATTCATTGAGAAATGGCTAACACACGTTGGCGGTAGAAGTTAATGCCGATTTTCTATTCCTGTATCAAAACTTTGGCTTATGAAACTGGTGAAGGTCCACATAAATAGGCCTAACAGTTCCATTGTAAGAATGGATTTAGTTTGGTGGATCTGATAACAACCTTGTATGAAATTCATGCTGCTGATTAGCTTGAGCTCTCTGGAGATGTCCACATGGAAACGGAGGAATGAGGGATCTGCAGAGATGGAGAAGCGCTGCAGGTTCTCTATGGCTGTAATGAACCTGCCCACGGCACAGAGAAGACAGAAATTAAGACAAAAGAATTCCGACATTAATCTGTCCAGCTGAATGTACATCTGGCATTTGGTGATTAATAAACTGTAGGATAGGGGTGTGCAATATACTGATGTATACTGTGATAAGGAAATATATTTAGACAGATAATGATACCACAGAAGGTTTTACTGCCCGCTGAGTCTATGCTCCAAATTTTTAAGAAATGGTCAAAAAAAACAAAAAAATTTTAATATATTCATAGTCATAGTAAAAGACTCATACATGCACACACACAGACACACTCGCACCGGTTGTGGGTGACTCTGGCGGCCTGCACGAAGCACGGCTGATCGTTTTCTTTCAGTAGCTCCTGTGTGTACACGACGAGCCCCGCATTGTCGAGCAGACTCTGTTTCTCTGAAAGTTGCGTGTTTAGAGCTTCCGATTTTTGAACACGAGTCTCCTCCAGAGTTTTGATCAGAGCACACTGCCGTTCAGCCAGCTCTTCACGCATGTTGTTCACACACTGATTCAGCTGTTCTTTAGCAACAGCACTGTTCATCTAGACACACAGGTGCACAAATACATTATTTGTTTTACATTAAGAGCATAGACCGATAACAGTGAAACAACACATGGAGTTGTCAGAGCATAATAGAAGGTGTGTATGAGGCATAGGTGCAAATATGAAAGGGAGGTCATGTGATAGCAATGAAAATCACTTCTTGTATCATATATACAAAGATCAGTCATTTCAAACTTAAAACTAAATTTTATCTTACACTCAGGTGAAAATAAGCTCAATGTATACAATGTTCTGTGCATTCTGAGATATTTTGACCTGTTCAGAACATTTCAGTTAATTGACTTGTATTCAGATTTTTGAAAATGTCCAATACATAAACACTTACCTCTGTCTGAGCGATGGCACTCTCCACTTGAGTGATTTGGGCTTGCACCCTCTCTTGATGGGCCAGAACATAGCTCATCTGTTTAGTAATTTTATCCTGTTAAATCACAACATGAAGTCACTCAGAGCACAACAATAACTGTGACACTGTTTACACAAATGTCTTTAGTTGCATATTTATCAAGGGTGCATGTACATATGTCCTTCTGAGAAGATATAATGCATATCTCGATAGTTTAGCAATAACTTGATGAAAGATACATTTATAATAGCCGGGGATTCAATATAGCTAGATTCATAACTGTCTCAATGTGATATGACATGTAATATAATGCAGCTCAATATCATTATGAATCATATAAAAACATTAGTTTTCAGCGAAAAAGTTTTAGCTTGGAGCAGTGGAAGTCCACACCTCTATCACAGGGACTCCAGCACTGAGGCGACAATAATACACTAATAATAAATAAGAGCTGTGTTTGAGGTGAGCGGCACAGTGGTGCAGTGGATAGTGCTGCCGCATTGACCCTGACCAGGATGCGTACTAAAGATGAATGATGAATGAATGATTGTGTTTGTGGTATTGGACTTTACAAATACAAAGGTGTCCATATTGATTCATTCACAGCTTTGTAACCTTTGGCTAATAAACACTGTTTAGCCATGGTTAACACATTGAGGCCCACTGATTTGAATCAAATAATCCTTACAGTTTTATTAGTTACTGTAACATGATCCTACTAAAACTAGTGATGTCTGATATTAGATATTTAGGTTTATTGTATTATAATTCAGTAAGGAATAAAACATCACAGGGCATGCTATTATAGGAAAATATTCAAAGATGAAGTGGTGTGATGTGGCCCAACAAGAAGTTCAGTTAATGTTACCACTACAAAGTTGATTATTTTCCAGTAACAGCATATCTTGAAGTGTTTTCAGTCACCATAGAAACTTTCCAACACTAATCTTATATTTATTTATAAATGAACAACACTTTTTAACCATTATAGTTAATGTTTAAATCAGAATTTAAAAGTGCCGTAGTATACTTAATAAGAATACTAAAAAATAGTATAAAAAAATAGGGTTTAAAAAAAATAGTACGAACGCCAGATATAGATTTTTAATCACATCTGAAACTCAGCTTTCTAAGTACATACTAAAGGTGATAATCCTTCCCTTATTATGCATTGCATCTTTGCTTCCATGTAGAATCACAAGTATTAACTTATTAACTAATATTATTATAAGCTGGGCCATTATTTTATCACAGAAGTAGATGCTTCAGTTTGCTATTCATCTGGAAATTCAAACACCCATCTGCATTTTTTGAGGACATTTTCAATTAACTGTCATATCACAGCAAACCAGTCACTCCATTTCCCAGAATTCACCACGAACTAAAAACATGGCCGACAAAGACTACAACTCCCAAACTCAAACACAAACACCTTCACCATCTCCTGAATTCTAATTAGAGACACCTGCTGCCAATTGCACCTTCACCCACACCACTCCTTTATAGAGACTGTTCACACACAATGTCTTTGCGAAGTATATGCTTAGTTGACCAGCTCTCTGTATATACCAAGCCTCGATATCGTGTTTGTTTTTCTGGTTTTGACTTTATTCTTGTTCTTTGACCTCGTCTCGCTGCCTAATCTTGTTTTGACTGTTTGCCTGATTGCCTGACCTCTGCCTGTTTAAGTTTGTGGATTTTGTATTACCCTTTGGACTACCTGTTTTGGGAATTAAACTATGTAAACCTGCACTTGTTTCTATCCTAACTTGGCACACTGCCTACAAACACCAGTAGTTCTGCTGGCGGCTACATACATTGAAATCTCTAACCAACCCACTCCAGTTCAAGTTCCTCCCAAATATCAGGACCTCTTGGAGGTTTTCAGCAAAGGAGAAAGTCAGCAGACTACCAACACACCGACCATATGAGTGTGCTATTGAGCTGCTTCCCAGTGCCAGTCCACCTCGAGGGTGGGTGTATCCACTATCACAGACAGAACAATGAGCTATGGAGGAATATATTCGAGGGGCACTCCAGCAAGGGTACCTCAGACCCTCTACATCCCCTGCTTCAGCTGGTTTCTTCTTTGTGGAGAAAAAGGGAGGCAGTCTCAGGCCATGCATAGATTACCGGGGCCTCAACCGATGCTCCAGCAAGTATCGCTAGTCTCTGCCCCTGGTTCCGGCAGCCCTAGAACAACTCAGATCAGCTACAATCTTCGGGAAACTGGACCATGGCAGTGCGTACAACCTAGTCCGTATTCGAGAGGGAGATGAGTGGCAGACGGCCTTCAGTACCACCTTGGGCTACTATGAATACTTGGTTATGCCATATGGGTCCTCTAATGCTCCCTCAGTGTTCCATTGTTTCATGAACGATGTCCTAAGGGACCTGCGTGTAATCGCATACATCAATGACATTCTGATATATTCTAGTTCCCCTGGAGAACATATCCTCCATGTCCATCAAGTATTACAAAGACTCCTTCAACACCAGCTCTATGTTAAAGCGGAGAAATGTGAATTCAACCAGCATGCCATCTCATTCTTGCGCTACATTATCAGCCCTGAGGGGGTCACCATGGACCAAAGTAAGGTAGAGGCGGTGGTGGATTGGCCCACTCCACCACTCCACACAGTCAGGGATTTACAATGATTTCTGGGCTTCGCCAACTTCTACCAAGGTTTTATCAGAGGTTTCAGCTCCATCGCGCACCCGGACCCGTCCAAGCCTTTTGTCGTGGAGGTTGATGCATCGGAGACAGGAATGGGAGTTATCCTCTCACAGAGGTTCGGAGATCATCCCAAGCTTCATCCCGTGGCATTCTTTTCCAAGAAACTGTTCTAGTATAACAAAACTATTATGTGGGAAACAGAGAACTCTTGGCAATCAAACTAGCCATGGAGGAATGGCATGTTGCTCCTGGAGGAAGCAACACACCCCTTTATCATTT
This sequence comes from Ictalurus furcatus, assembly GCF_023375685.1. Classification (NCBI taxonomy): domain Eukaryota; kingdom Metazoa; phylum Chordata; class Actinopteri; order Siluriformes; family Ictaluridae; genus Ictalurus; species Ictalurus furcatus. Next base: position 8,959,308 of record NC_071255.1, on the reverse strand, counting down.
TCACAGACCACAAGAACCTCGAGTACCTACACACAGCCAAACATCTGACCCCTCGTCAAGCCGGCTGGTCATTATTCTTCTCCTGCTTCCAGTTCACCCTGTCTTACAAGCCAGGTTACAAGAATACAAAGGCCAATCCCCTCTCCTATCTACACAGCATAGAGGTCCAAGAAAACCATGACAAATTAATTCTCCCGCCTTCCTGTGTAGTCAACTCTCTAGAATGGGAGTTGGATCAAGTCCTCACACACATACAAAGATCACAAATCCCAGCAGCATGTCCCCCAAGGAAACAGTTTGTTCCAGAGCAGCACCGGCTGGAGCTCATTTCCTCGGCCCACACGACGGTCGCCATAGGTCACCCAGGTGCACAACGCACTTACCATCTGTTGCAGGAGAAGTACTGGTGGTTCAACATGCTAAGGGATGTGCACCGCATAGTGTCTTCCTGCTTTACGTGTGCCCAGTCAAAGGTTCCACTAACACTGCCTGCTGGCAAGCTCAATCCCTTACCCGTACCTGAATGCCCATGGTCTCACCTTTCCACTGACTTCATCACCGACCTACCAGAATCACAAGGTAACACAACTATCTTAGTGGCTGTGGACTGGTTTTCCAAATCGCTCCACGTAATTCCAATACCAACCATCCCATCTGCTTTTACGGTGGCCGAATTGCTGTTCCAACATGTATTCGGGTACTCTGGAATCCCAGAGGAGATCATCTGGGCCGTGTATGCCCAGAACTCCCTGCGTCATTCAGCCACACGCCTCACCCCGTTCCAATGTGTTTTAGACTACCAGCCACCTCTGTTTTCATGGAATGCCAACCCCACTGACTCCCCATTTGTGGACCAATGGTTCCAAATGATGTGAACAAGTTTGGGCAAATACACACCAATTGGGGGGGGGGGTCAATAAAAGCCACCAGCTGCTATAAGTAGTACAGTGCATTTCATCCTCAAGGACTGCACCAGATTTGTCAGTTCTTGCTGTGAGATGTTACCCCACTCTTCCACCAAGGCATTTAATAATTCTCAATCACATCTGTGGGGACACGTCTGTCCTTCCTATCTCCCTGTAGCACAGTCTTAGGCATCTTACATTAAAGACATTGCACTTTATTGCTCTGGCCACATCTGCAGTACTCATGCCTCCTTGCAGCAGGCCTATAGCATGTTTGGGCACCTGAGCAGGCTTCTCTCTCCTGGTGTTTTATCAGAGTCAGTGGAAAGGTCTCTTTAGTCTCCTAAGTTATTGTAATTGTGACCTTAATTGGCTACCGCCTGTAAACTGTTAGTGTCTTAAGGACTGTTCCACAAGTACATGTGCAATAATCATTTATGGTTCATTGAACAAGCATGAAAAACATTGTTTAAAGCCTTTCAAATAAAGATCTGGACACTTATCGTGAAAGAGTATGGTTATACTCCGGTGTCCTGGTGAAATTCCCCCATTGGCCCTTGTCTATCATGGCCCCCTAATAATCTCCATCCATGAATTGGCTACATCAGGGTACCACCCACAAGCTAATGGCAAAGTGGAGAGGGTAAACCAAGAGATTGGGCATTTTCTAAGGACCTTGTGTGCTGACAATCAAGAGGAACTGGCAGTCCTTGGGCCAAGTATGCCCAAAACACCCTCAAGCACTGCATCACTAATCTTACCCCTTTCCAATGCATCCTGGGGTACCAGCCACGCCTGTTCGGAATGCCAACCCCATGGACTCACGCACTCTAGATAACTAGTTCCAGTGGAGCAAGCAGGTGTGGGAGCAGGCCCACCAACGTCTAGAGCACATGGCCCAAACTAACAAGAAATTTGCATACAACCGACATGGAAAGACACTAGACCAAGATTCTCTCACATTCATACTCAGCAGATTACTGATGACACACACTTAGACTCAATCACAGTCACCACCACACAAACCTATGAATAGACTCTTAGTTCTCATACTGTTTCCGAAGTATACTCTGTGACTTTTTGTACCAGTCGATACCAAGCCAATTGATTCATCATTCTCTGGTTTTGACCTAGTTTTACTATTCACGTTTTTGATCCTGCCTACCCTTGTTTATGTTGTTTGTGCATCACCTGACCCTTGCCTGTTGTTTAACCATGCTTCTGGATTACGTCTTTGTCCTGTTTACTAAAGTTAACAAAGCCGCCGAGTACCTCCTTAACTGATCTCCAACACTATATATCATTGCTATTATTTATTATGCATCACACCATTTCCAATTAAGGTGCAATGTTTGTATATTTGGTGCAATATTTGTATATTAGTATAGTAATTGTGTTGTCTGAGGTGTGTTGACTGTATCATGTGATCAAACACCAAAGGAAAAAATCCTAATACACGTAAATATATATGGTGAATAAAATTATTCTGATTGATATTTTACAGTAAGTAATTATTAATCAAAAGGTGCAGCATTTAGTCACACAGACTAAAATCTGTTTATTTACTTATTTATTTTATTTGACTATCAGATAAGAACTGTATATTGAGTTGCATATGATGCAGTAACAAACACATACCCACAGGTACAGCTGCAATCAATCTTATTCAACCCCCGTTGCAAATCAGGTTTAGTGTCAAAATTTACAGCTGTTTGCAATGAACAAATCAAACAAAAGCAATTGAAATATGCAACTTATAATGATTTCTCCAGTTTCAAAATGATTTAACCCCCTGAATAGAATCCCTTAAAACAGCACAAATATGCAAAACAGGTGTTGTCTCAAACACACCTGATGCAATTCAACAAGGGCTTCATTAGTTGCACCAGGTGTGCTTGAGCTGGAACACATGAAATGCCTGAACTATCTAGGGGCAGAAAATTTATAAAATATTTGGATGGGGCAGATAAAGGAAGCTATCAATGGCTGCAAGCAGATTTCTGAGAAGGCAGGTTGTGGAAAAACCCTTGAGTGACTGCAAGACCTGCAGCAAGACTTGGTGGTAACAGACACTGAGGTTTCAGTGAGCACAGTAAGGCGAGTACTAAACGCAGAAGGTTTCTATGACAGAACTCCAAGAGGTACACCACTACTGACCCAAAATCACAAGAAAAATCGGCTCAGAATAATATAAATAAGCCACAGAAGTTTTGGGATTCTGTTCTGTGGAGCGACGAAACAAAACTGGAACTTTTCGGCATGATGGATCAACGGTATGTCTGGAGGAAGAAGAATGAAGAAAGAACACTCTGTCCACAGTCGAGCATGGTGATGCTCTGTGACTGCTTTGCATCCTCTGGCACTGAAAACCTGCAGCGTGTGGAAGGCAAGATGGATTCATTGAAGTATCAGGAAATCCAAGGAGAAAACTTCATGCCGTCTGTGAGGAAGCTGAAGCTTGGGCATCATTGGACCTTCCAACGGGACAATGAACCCAAGCATACCTCAAATTCCACCAAGGCTTGGTTGCAGAAGAAGTCCTGGAAGATTCTACAGGGCCATCACAAATCTCTGGTGGGATTTGAAGAAACTGGTTGCAGTACGCAAACCCAAGAATATTACTGAACTGGAGGCCATTGCTCATGAGGAATGGGCTAAGATTCCTCAGGAACACTGCCAGAAGCTGGTGTCTGGCTTTGCATCGTGTATGCAGCAGGTCATAACAGCAAAAGGGTGCTCTACTAAGTACTAAAGATGCTTGCCATGACGGGGTTGAATCATTTTGAAACTGGAGAAGTCATTATAAGTTGCATTTTCAGTTGAATTTGGGGAAACCACTTGAAGCATTCGTTGGGTTGAACTATTTCAATTGCTTTTGTTTGATTTGTTCATTGAAAACAGCTGAAAGTCTGTAAATTTTGACAATAAACCTGATTTTCAATGTGGGTTGGATAATTTTGATTGAAACTGTATGTAGTGTATTTTCTACCAATTGGCCACACCAGTACAGCAGCTTATTCAAGTTTGTAGCGTTGTCACTAATGCCATTTTGTTTTCGGTTTAATTTTCTTTTATCACTATAAAGATTTGTATAATCCTGATAAACAACAAAACAATAATTAACTCGCTAAATTTACTAAAGCCTTAACAAAACCAGTGTTGTCATGAATACGTTAAACATCCGAATGGGGGAAAAATATGATCTTAGTAACTTTGACTGTGGTATGATTGTTGGTGCCAGAAGGGTTTGAGTTTGAGTATTTAGAAACTGCTGCTCAAGCACAACTGTCTCTTGAGTTTACACAAAGTGGCAGTTCGGCAGGGGGAAAAGCCATACTCTTGAGCAAGATCAGAGGAGAATGGCCAGAGTGGTTCGAGATGACAGGAAGTCCACAGTAACTCAAATACAACCATGGTGAGCAGTAAAGCATCTCAGAATGCATAGCATGCCAAAACCTTGAGGTGGATGGGCTACAACAGCAGAGGACCACATTGGGTTCCACTCCTATCAGCCAAGAACCAGTTTGAACCAGCCTGGTCATGTTCCTCTAACCTCCATCAACAACAAGGCATTTCCACCTGCAGAACTGCTGCTCACTGGATGTCATCACCCCCCCCCCCCCCACTCTAGAGACTGTTGTATATGTGAAAATACCAGAAGATCAACAGTTTTTGAAATACTCAAAAGCAGCCCACATGGCACCAACAACCATGCCACGGTCAAAGACACCAAAATCAAATTTTTTCACTGTTGTTTGATGTTTGCCGTGAACATTAACTGAAGCTCTTGACCTGCATCTGTATGCTTTCATGCAATGCACTGCTGCCACATGAATGGCTAATTACATGAATAAGCAGTTGTACAGGTGTTCCTATTAAAGTGGACAGTGAGTATACAGATGACAGATATAGCTTTATATATCACAAAGTATTTGGGGTTTTAAGGGAGTACCTTCAAAGTCTGGTAGGCATGTGCTACGGGCATGACCTTGTGCCCATTGTGAACACGACGCAGCTTACAGAGCGCACACAACAGACGCTGACACGAGCAGCAGTAAAACTGCATCCGCTCCTGCTCGTGCTCAACACACACCAGCACCTGAAAGAGAGACATACAGAAGAAGTATTTAACAATGTGTCATCTATTTACATCTCTTATTATAATTAGAAAAAGGACAGGGGCTCAAGCCCCCTTCTGTACGTCCCTGAGTCAGGGAACAGGGTTACATGCATAAGCCAGACTTTATATATATATATATATATATATATGTATGCTGTATGTTGTAAGTACGTTGTGTCTATTGGTGTAATACTGCTGCAGGAGAACATGCAAGGAAGAATTTCAGTGCATATTGTACACGTACAAATTTAAAACTAGCCACTGTATTTCCTGACTATATCTCCAAGCACAAGTGATTGTGTTTAAAGGGGTGGTCTAGATACTACTGAAAACCCTTGTCTCCGAAAACTCTACTTAAGAAAAAAATCAGGCAACCAATTTTTAAGCCTACACATAATTAGCATAATCTGATTAAGGAGCCCAGACAAATCAATTTAAGCAGCTGCATAACCTAAGTCTACATATAATCATCTAATTTTCCCTGTGTAAAAATGTTTGTATTTATCACACATGTGCTACAGATAATGATTAGGTTAAAAAATGTTTGAGGCAAAGCCTATGATGATGACGACCACATACCCCTAGGAGTCTCCAAATCCTTATGGGCTTACCTTGGGTCTGAAACTGTGTGTGGGTAGAACGTGCTCGTGTTGGGCACGTGGGGTACCCCAGGGGTGGTACAACTTAAAACACTCGTTACAGAAATTGGCCCGGCAGTCAGCGCAGCCTTTAGTGGCCTCCAGTGCTTGAGGGGGCTTGCAGAACTGACACATGACTGCCATGCTGCCTAGACTCACTGTCTGTCTGTACCTATATACACACACACACACACACACACACACACACACACACACACACACAATTAGACACTACAGAATCATAAACCTGATTTGCTTCATATTCACATGTATACATTGATGAATTCCAATCACGGAGAGTTGAAACCGTGAGGACAAAATATAAATAAATAAGCAATTTAAACATATATTTAAGAAGTTACATAAAATTGCAGTAACACATCGTCAATTATATCTTATGTCTTATCACACGTAAATTGCATATCTTGTACTATATGAAACTTTTCCCTAACGAACAGGATTTTCATAAACACCATAAACATATTCATTTATACGTTTAAAAACCAAAATACAAGTGTCTGTGTGTGCAAACCCCTGAGAGTGTTTGGCAAAGGAATGACCACAGCAGATCTTCACACACTGCAACAGCTCAGCGTATCAAAGCTGCACAAAACACCACATCAGCACACTACTACAGGCCCTTCTCTCTTTCATTCTTTCTTTTTCAGTCCCTTTCGCTTTGCTTATCTTTAATTAAGTGTGTCTCTGATCTTCCTTCTGTAGGAGCTTTTTTTGGCCCATATCAAGACAGGCACATTTGTCAGTATGAAGAATGGAGGACTACGTGGACTTTCTAGCTGCTGTTGCCAGGAAAAAAGCGAGCAAAGCATCCTTGTCTGTCTGAGAGCATTTTTCTCATTCGGCATCGATCCTTTTTTCAATGCTCTGCCTCGCAGCTATGTTACTAAAACCGGTTTGTAGCATTCTGCTTCGTGAAGAATGTCGTGCTGTTAACAAAGTGTAATAGAACCCTGCTGAGAAATAGTTGTTTACCTGGTAAGACCTTTATGTGGAATGAATGTGCTTCTGGGAAACGTTCAGTACAGTATTATAAACACCTCCTAAGATATCCAATGTATTCAGGAAATAATTATGTATTTTTGTGAGTGTGTGTGTCTGTGTGTGTGCGCCTGAATATAAAATATTTATTTTCTGAATGTGGTCCTCAGCAACAAAGGGCACAAAAACATTGGCATTATTTCGTTAATTCGACAACCGAAAATAGCAAATTAAAAGTGTGATAAAATAAACTTCAGTCTACACACAGATCAGGATTTCATGACATCAATTTAGTAACATGTGGCCACACGTTAAATGTTAGTGCACTATATAAATAATACAATGCAAAATAACAGGGTATGCTGGCTCAGGTGCTATTTTACAAGCTGCCAAATAGCAAGGATGGGAGCCATATTGTTAAATTAAACCACAATTGCAATGATTAATGTGATACTTAGGTAATATACTGGCTTTATACTAGGAATATACTGGCAATATAATAAAACCCTATTACATGTTTATCTCAATGCTTCTCATCCATTTATTTTATTAGTCTTATATTATAATTGTATAAAGAAGCATGTGTTTTACGACTGAGAGCAAAGAAAAACAGGTGGGTGGGTGTGTGTTTGACCTCTCAATAATACGCTCCAGTGTGAGATTGCGTAGGCAGTCGGCAAGGCCTCTTTCTCCCAGCTCCACGTCCCGACAACAAGTGGGACATGGAAACAACATGTTCAGAGGAATCGTGTCTTTCCGTCTCCGACCTGGATAGGTGCCACATACTAAGAGAGGAAAAGTGAAAGAGAAAGAGAGAGAGAGAGAGATTAGCAATTTGTACAAGGATCAGATTAACAGTTTGTCTAAAGACAAGAGAGAAAACAAAACACACCCACACACCCACACACACACACACACACACAAAGAGACATGCGCAGAGCTGCAGCAGTGGTCACACATTTTTATGTAACTCAAAAACTGAAGCAATTTCAGTTGAATTGAAGTTGTACACACACACAGACACACACACACACACCTGTTTTGAGCACACGCTCGAAACGGTCAGTTTTTGGGGGTGGTCGGCGAGCATGTCGTGGTGAGCGGGTGCTGGGGCTTGACGTGGGTGTGTTGCGCTCTGGCGGGAGTTCGGGAGGAGGGTAACCTCTCTGCACCAACACCTCCGCCGCACACAACACACACACACTGTGCATGCACGGCAACACAATCGGCTGCTTCACCATCTCCTCACACACCGGACAGCGGAGCTCCCGCTCCATACTCTTCATATTGGACTGCAAGAGAGAGAGAGAGAGAGAGAGAGATAGAGAGAAAGAGAGAGAGATAGAGAGAGCGAGATCTTGATTATTAATTTAGCGTTTTGGGTTTTATTTCATTTCATGCTTTTCAGTTCTACTTTCCTACCTTTCAGACTGACAGGGCAGTTTCCTTTATAACTTGTGAAGTTTTCTTGTGAGCTTGTTTCCTTGCCGAGTAGAAATAGAAAAGTCTTTACCTCATCACCATGACCCCACCGCCCCACACAGGAAGTCTATAAAACAACTCTTTTACGTCATGTTTGTCCTCTTTCCCATTCTCATCTCACCAAGCAGTTGAGGATGAGGAATCTAAAGCACCAAATATAGTGCTGTAATCCATTGTTTCTTGGTCTAATTTTATCTGTGCCATCAAATGAGTTTGTGGGTGATGGCAATTCTAGAGTTTGACATTACTTTTCTTGCCATACAGTATTTGTATTGTTAGAACAGACACATGACCTATTGTTTGTGTCAGCATGTAGCAGTGTTGACGCTGCAGACAGAGACTGCAGACATGCTACAGGCGGCACTCAGCAATCAGGCAGCAAGAGACACAGCAGTGAAGCGCGGTAAATCACTGGGATTTGCTACTAGAGAAACAGGAACAGAAATAGTACACGAGGCAGACTGAAAGACAGAGAATAAGTCTGCAGAATCTGCTCCATTCTGGATCTAAGATGTCTTCTTCTTAAAACAACTGTCAACATGCTATGTGTACTAGATAGAATGTGAGCTGAACACCCAGGGTGTTCACAAAGTAAGTAGGTGACGAACCAGACAAGGTTCAGGCAATTCAGCAGAATAAAGTTATTGATGAAAGACAAATCTTAGTTATGGATGCATTCATGAAATTGTGAGCAGCCAGCATCAGCCACAATTCAGGCAATCTATAGAACATCTATTCAACAGCTATAGAATTTAATCCATAGGATGATTAGAAAGGACAATCTGTTTTTCTAGCCCACTGTCCAGTGAGGTTCATAGACAGCCCAGAAAAAAGACACTTTGGTCCAGAATGCATTGGTGCATGATTGGCCAAATATACAGGTATGTGATTTTTTAACAGCTCATTGTGGCACAGCAGACCACACACTCTGAAAGTTTTAGTACGGCCCATAGGCTCAAGTACAGAATACTGGTCTGCTCCCAAAGAGACATTTTTGTAATTATGTATGCATGTAAAAAATGTATCATTACAGTGTGAAAGACTGGCATGAACGCCTATCTTTTCTTTCAATTAAGACTTTTTTTGCTGGTCATCACTACAGACGGATGAGTCATGTCTGTGTTGGGGACTCAAGTTCAAACATGTCACTTTGTGGCTAAACCCAGCATTTCTGCCAAAGGTACTGGTGCTACAGCACATTAATAAGTAATCTGTTGTTGTTGTAGATGAGAATCTGCCCAGGCTAGACTTGTGTCCATATGCTATGTGGAAGTAACAGACATGGCTGCTTTATAGAGCTCCATAAAGCGGCTGAAATGTCTAAAGACAGGTTATCTCATTCATGAGATAACCCTTCTTTGGTATTATATGGTTCTATCTTGGTTAAGAAGGCATGAGAAGATAGAACCTGATAATACTGAGGTCATGCAGCTGGAAACTGAAGTGATTGCACAGGCATAGTCCAGAAGCTCCATCTTCCATGAAATTCCACTCAATCCGCTATGGCCACCTCTTGTGCAGCACTAAGAGAAGTGTCATTTTCAAACATTATCAAAGTGACATGCAGCTTGATTGCTGCTCCATTACACCACACTGTGGTATATTACAGTACACTGTGGTGTGTCTGAGTGATTCTCATCCTCAGTAGAGGACAGCACCAGAACTCTTAATTATTCTTATCCTCAGTGAAGGACAATATCAGAACTGAAATTATTATTTTTTTTAATTTTTTTTTTTTTTTACATGAAGTGATGTCTTCCACTAGTTCTGAAGAAAGTGATGGACTGCCATGCCACCCTGGTCACTTTCAATGAGAAAGTGGACAACGAGAATGGTCAGAGGGTGAACATAATGTTGCGTGGAGCTACTCGGCAAGGAAACAAGCATACAGAAAGGTTCCACTAATAACATTCTTTATACTGTTTTTCAGTCATAACATTTTGTTTTTGTTTGTTTGTTTACTTTGTCATATTTCAGTACTTCTCTGTGTCTGAAATAGTGCCTTACTCCCATGCCAAGCAAACAATTATGTATGTTGGAGCTTCTCTACCTGCTGAAAAAAACCCTATAGAAACCCTAATAACATTTGTAATAGTATTAATGGTTATAATGGGAATTGTATTGGTTTTAATAGAAACTTTAATGATCAATGTAGGTCTCTACTGGTAATTTATTGTCTTCTTCAGGTGGCATGTTATGTCTAGTGGATACCATTAAGGACTAATCATAGTAATGGTTTTAATGGTATTCGTAGTGGAAACCATTAGAATTTCTGCGATGGTTTCTATTGTATTTTTTTCAGCAGGGCTACTTTTGGGGGATATTATTTGGACACACAAGTCTGAGCAGTGCATTCTGGTGTCTCATGAGCAAGCTGGATATCCTACACCAAAATGCCCTAACGCACTATGTACATGTGGTACATTCTGGACATGGCAAAAATTTCATCCCGGTTTTAATCACAGATTTGTAATCAGAGATTTTTAAATCAGAGATCAAGGCGACTTTGTATAAAACATGTTTAGAATTGTGGGGTGCAACACAACTGAAAATAACCCTCAGCTCGACAATACTTCACGAGCTGGAATCACTGTTTTATTCGATCCTTGATGGTGCTACCCATACTATGGTTTTAAACTAAGATTATAAACTAGATTTGTTGTTGTTGTTTTTGTTTATACGGCCTGAACTGGGAACATTTAAATAGTAGTAGTAGTAACCTTTTCAATCTTAGACATTCATTAGACTTCCATTAGACGGAAGTGTCTCCTACTGAGCTTTAACTCCTCCCCCTTCCCCGCGCATGCGCACCGTCCGTCACCATGGCAACATGTGCCACTCGCGCGTCCCTCGCGCGGCTTTGTGTTTTAATCATCGACGTTGTGATTATTCTCAATATACTGTTTACGTACTCAGTCTAAAATAACCACAACAGATAGGTGCAGTGCTGTGGTCATTCACAGAATACACCATGTCGTACAGTTCTGCTTAATATAACGGCGAGCGTTTCATGTTTTAAAGCGCATCAATAACACAGTGGCCGCGCGCGCGCGCCTCTGAGGAATATTACTGATAAAAATAGCAATTCATGACATGAAATCACATGAGGAATCACGCGTACAATGGCCTGGTATTGAGGTACAGAGTCTCTATTAACGGCAATACGTTCAAACTGATGACAGATACATAAATAAGCACATCCGCATCAGTGACAAGCAAATAAAAGGCAGATAAAAGCATTGCATATACTCACGCTGATGCGCACGAGCGCGTCCATTATAGACGTGAAAGTCTGCAGTTCCGCGTCTGCCATGTTTGCGAATGAGCCAAGGTGCAGAAAATCATTCCATCTAAGGGGTTAATGCTACACACGGACAGTCGAGCATCAGAAGAAGTGAAGCGCGGACACGGTGATGGCCTTCACCTGGAGCTGCCATGACACACATAAAAAATGCAGCCTGTTACATATAATCATGAACTAATTCACCCATCCATCAGTCCCGTTTCACTCTCTCCATTTTGTGATGGTTGTATATTTAAATGGCCTTAATGCTCCCTCTGTAAAAAAAAAAAAAAATTAAAATTAAAGAGACAGAGAGAGAGAGAGGGAGCAAAAACATCTAAAAACAGACGTCCACGATGATGAAACGAGTTCACTCACTGTAGAGCATGCGTGCTGGGGGACAGGCTATAGGCTAGAGGGGTTTTCTTTTCTGCGTGAGCCGAACATATATTAATTAGAGAAGGAAAAAAAAAAGCATAGGAAGATAGGAATATTTTTAGAAATAGATCCTCAAATAAATAAATTAATAAATAAAATACTGGCTTATATGCTGCCTCGATTTTCTCATCGCGGTCTTGGAATTATCCTCACAGTTATCCACTGGGATAAATAGTAAACGTGTGTAGTTCACAGTGCTGACCACCAGAGGGCGGACGATACCGTAAATAAACAGTCACTGAGTCACATGTACCATCACATGGAAAATGGGCAGTGCCACGTGACCATGACAAATAATAATAATAATAACAATAATAATAATAATAATAATAATAATAATAATAATAAAGGTGCGAAAGAGTGAAATCTTAAAAGATTATATTGTGATTTGCAAGAGTCATCAATGTATGTATGGCTTTATTGAAACAACAGTAATGATAATGACACAGCAACAACAGTAATAATAACAACAGTAACATTAATGCTAACAACAGCAACAACATGCAAACAACAAGAGCAACAACTTGATAACAACAACTGCAACAACAGTAATAATATCAACAACAGTAACATTAATGATAACAACAACAGTAATGATAACAACATCAGTCATGATAATAACAACAGTGATGATAACAACAGTTGTAACAATGATATCAACAACAACAGTAATGTAACAACAACAACATGATAACAACAACAGCGACAACAGTAATGATAAAAGCAACAAAGGTAATGATAACAACAACAGTAATGATAACAACAACAACAATGATAAAAACAGCAACATGATAACAACAGCAACAACAGTAATGAAAACAACAACAACAGTAATGATAATAGCAACAATGCAATGAGACCTACAACAACAGTAATTAAAATAAGTAGCAGTATCAGTAATAATAAGTATCAATAATGATAATAACAACAGTAATATTAATGATAAAACCAACAGAAATAATAACCACAACAAGAACAACAACAATAATGATAATAGAAATAATGTAATGAAAACAACAGCAACAACAGTAAGGATAACATCTGTAATTATAATAACAACAACAACAATGAGAAGAAGAAGCAGAAGAAGAAGAAGAAGAAGAAGAAGAAGAAGAAGAAGAAGAAATACAACTATTATTAGAAAACTAACTAGGAAAACTAACTATTATTTTTGTTTGTTTGTTTTTTGTTTGTTTTTTAAACATCCACTTTGCCTTTATTTATCCTCCAGTTCAGCAGTAGTCCACTGTGGGGCGATATTCCCGGCTCATTTGCAGTCTGCCATTCCTGATGATGAAGAAGAAGAAAGGGGCGTTCACTCTGGTTAACTCCCAAATACACTCTCACATCAGAAATAAGTACACTGCCTAGGGAATATGCAAAACTAGCCTTTACGCCCTATATAGGGCACTTTGTGTACCCTATGGCCCTACTTGGGATACGGCCTTCATGGTGACAGTTGTGTGACGTCAGTCTCTGCTCGCCAAAGTGCTGTACCGTACACCGAGCTTTCGGCTTATTTACCTTACAGTCCTGCATACTCGGAATAAACTATGGGTATGTGTTTATTCTTTCGCATAGTCAAAAACAAGAGAGATCAGCTAATACAGGGTTGAAAATCGTAATGAAGATAAGCCAGCTATTAAAGATAACTTGTCTAACGCGAGCAGTATTATTAGTGCTGTGAGGATCTCGCGCGCTGTTTCTGTGCATTTGCAGATATAAGTTAGAAATGAACTGCAGATATAAATTAGAAATGAACTACAGATGTGTGCAGAGGTTGTTATAATTATAATGTCTCATTGCCTGTTCAGTGAATACATCTGCCCAGTCTTTGAATCGCATTCATTGCCATTCATCTCCAGTCTTAACTAAGCGTCTTCCTGGTTTATATAAATCTGTAGGAATACACTCTGGATGTTTTAGCACTGTGTTCACTTCAGAAACACAAATCACGCCGTGTTTTTTTATTTATTTATTTATTTATTTTTAAAAAAAGAAGTATAACTTAGTGGAGACTGCTGTTCTTGTTTCCAGTCGGAACTTATTGAGCGACGGACACTGACGTGGCCTCTTACTAGCGCTGTTTCCGCCTACAAACGACAAAACCCTGCTGGGAGGGGGGGAAACACAATAGAAACCTTCATGGAATTTGTAATGGTTATAATGGGAATTGTATTGGTTTTAATGGAAACTCTGATGGTCCCTGTGGGTCTCTACTGGAACTTTGTTGCCTTCTATTCACGCTATGTTATGTCTAGTGGATAGCATTTAAGAACCAGTAATGGTTAGCTGATGGTTTGTAATGGAGTTTGTAGTGGTAACCATTAGAATTTCTGTGATGGTTTCAATTGTTTTGTTTTTTTTTCAGCAGGGAATACACTCGGGGTGTTTTAACCGGTTAGGGTTCACAGTCTGGCCACTAACGTTTTGGTATAAATAGTGGGATTTCATAAGTGTACTCTCTGTGGTCATTAAAAATCTCAGGGCACTTATAGTAAAAGAGTAGGGGTATAACCCCGGTGTCCTGGAGAAACTCCCCCATTGGGCCTTCTCTATAATGTATCTATAACCTGTTCCATACACTGGAGATGGACAGTGATGTAGACTATGTGTATTTAGGAAAAACAAGTCCCCATTTTGCGGTTGGTGATGTGATTATGGCACAGCTATAACAACACGGCACTGGAAAGCATACGTGAAGTATCATATTTAGTTTTTCACAAAAGCATATGAAGTTTGATTTAAAGAAAAAAAAACATTTACAATATATATATGTATATATATATATATATATGTATATGTATATATATATATATATATATATATATATGTGTGTGTGTGTATATATATATATATATATATATATATATGTGTGTGTGTGTGTATATATATATATATATATATATATATATATATATATATATATATATATATATATATATATGTGTGTATATATGTGTGTTATTTTAACAAGGACTGACAAGAAGTCAGTTGTTAGTGATTAAACAAATCAATATAATGTAAGATAATGACAATGTGCTAAATTCCATTAATCTACTTAATGCAAACATCTAAATATGTGTTCCACAAACCTTTTGGTAGAATTAATGATAGTATCCATCTATGCTCAGAGAAGCATTTTGGAACATAATTTCTCACAGTATAAAAGCCTAGGATCATAACACTGCTTGCACTCAGTCCATAACAAAATAAAATATCATCATCAAGAGGGAACTGATTCATAACAGCTGAAAGACTCTTGTTCTAATGATGGTTTAATATTCGAGTCCTTTCATTTTATAAACTGATGTACTGATTAATGCTTATTGTAAACTCTCTCTCAGCAGTGAATACAGGGACGTCTCTGGTGTTGTCCAGTCTGCTGTCTGTGCTGGTCTTCGCTGGCATGCAGATGTTTAGCAGGCAGCTGGCCTCCTCTGAGTGGCTCACCATCTTGGGAGGTTTCCTGGGCTCCTTGCTCTTCATCTGCTCCCTCACTGTATCCTAACATGGCTGCTGGTCTTCAGATTGTACAGTTTTTTTGTAATCTATACATCATTACATTGTACCAGATTGGAAGAGAATGTAAGACAATTGTATCACCGTAGTTAAGGCCAGAAGCTTGGGGGAGTGCCAGAGAGACACTGTGACAATGGTCTTTAATCTGTGCTGGAATCGTGATTCTGCTTTACATGTGGTCACTTGGGATGAAAGAGTAATGAAACAAATGCATGAATTCATTTTTTAATGTCGTATTATTAATATTTCACTTTTTAATCCCCACCAATTCATTAAAATTTCTAAGTTGTTGTAGTCACTCAGGAACCTCACAAGATTGCCTTTACAGTGAGGGAGGAAGCGTGAGGCCTGTGCTCATGTAATGGATGTAGATACCTTTTGTTAAAAGCTTGAGACCTACAATATGTTTTGCCTTGGTTTAGTACCCCTTTGCGGTATTTTCAAGTAGTAACGTACTGAAAATGATGTCTGAGTCTGTTTCTCCTTAATGCTTACTCTCAGGCATTTAACAATCTGGAGAATCTTGTCTTTGGTAAAGGTTTCCAGGCGAAGATCTTTCCAGAGAGTGAGTGATAATGAATTATTATTCATTATAATATCAATGCCTGGACATGTAAGAAACGAATAATTCTAATTCGCTCTCTTTTCAGTTTTTCTGTGCCTGTGTCTGTCCCTGTTCGCGTCTGGTTTGGTGCATCGTGTGTGTGTCACCACATGGTGAGTAACAAAAAAAAAAAGCTAATTAACAGTAGCTAGGCAGACATGTAGTAACGACATGCACTCGTTATTTTAGTGTTTTAACACTGCTCTTCAAGGCTGTAGTCAGAATTATATTTAATCGGACTAATCAGTTCATTATTCATAGATGCGTTTTTTTTTCCTGCGTCTCACTTACATTTTAGACCGCAAAGCAAAGATATCTAACTGCCTACTTTTAATACATGTTTAATCACATTTAATAATCTTTTTTCCTGAACTAACAGCATTTTTGGACAAGCTCTTTTGAATATATAACAACTATAAACGGCAGTTAAAAATAACACGGGTGTAGAAGGAATGAAAGTAATCCAAATCCTAATAATCTAAATGAATATCATTAAACGTGGCCATATTTCAATATTTTTATCGACTCTAGGGTGGGCTTTACAAGAGGACAATGTGTCTAGTTACCCATATATTTCTTATAAATAAAGGTCGACCGATAGTGGATTTTACTGATACCAATCACTAAGTTTATACATCCAAACTGAACAAAGAAAGTAACACTCTAAATAACAAATAAAAATAGAGACCTTCAAATTGGATAAAAAAAAACAAACAAACTTCGAATAACACAACAGAGGCCACTAGAGGCCACTCTCGTACTGTATAATGACAGAGGACCCTTCTCAGCCACGCCCACAACCTGGAAAAATCAGTGTGGAATTTTGCAGATAACCGATATTTCTAGCAATCGGTTATCAGTGCCGATTAATCAGCAAGACCGTTCAGTCGGTCTACCTCTACTTATAAACATTGCTAGTATCTTAATCATGTTTAATAATCTGTACTATGTACTTTTCTGCCTAGTCGTCATAGTTTTACAATTGATACTAACAAAGTTAACAGTTCTTAGTGTATTAGTTACTAGATGTGTATACCTAATAAATTGGCATTTTACACCATCATATCTGCCATTTTCACTGTACAAGTTATATAGGTAGTTTACACCTGTAGTTAACATGTCTGTCCGTTTTTGAGATACAACTGTAATATTCCGCACGCATTTAATAGTTACTCCTCGTCTTCCCTTTACAGCTTGATATTCTCGCTCTTCGCTCTGTACTACATCAACAAAGTGTCGGCAGCTCTTTACCAGATGGCCGCTCCCGTAGCAACTCCCGCAAAAATTACCGGCAAAGGCAAAAGGAAGAACTAAATGACTGAACCTGCCCCATCATACCAACAACAGCAATATTGATTATTTGGCATATTGCAGTTATGTTTTGTTTGAAATTCGGCCCATTCTACGATTTTACTACATTGCATTCCACAAGACATATAAATCCCCAATCAGGAGTCATTAATAACAGATTATTAATGACCCAAAATACACACTGCTCACATACATATGTCTGTTTATGCAAATACATCATTGTGTTACATTTGTTCACACACTGCAGTAAACTGACCTGCACTGATTCCTGATCGAATCTGTAAAGACTACTCAGTTTCATGTCTTACCGTCATAGCTGTGTGAATTGGTTTCTCTTATGAAGTACTTTTGTTAAAGGTTTTGCTATTAAAACAATTAAAAACCTTGTTGTTTGTGTTGGTTTCTTTTTATTTATTTATTTATTTATTATTTATTCTGTAGCCGAATGAATGCAAGCAAATTAAAACACTGATGTAACAAGATTTATTTAGTCTCTTTCTGCTAGATGCTTTGCACGATTTACAGGATGAAAACATTTAAAGGTTACAAAATGAATTCCAATTATTTCAGTGGTATGGTAAATTCTTCATCATATTCTGACAGTGTCTTGAAATGATATCTAGTGTGGATGGTAACACTCTGGTAAAATGAGCAAGCTTCTTCAAGCCTTACAGCACAGTGTTCTAAGATTTTGATATTGTCATAGAATTTTTTTATTAGAACATTTGAAGCTGTGATTGTCTTATGAGCTGACTAGAGGTCCAGTTTCTGTATAGATTAATATAATGTGACTAATATAGACAAAAGATAACTTTGTGCTCTCTTCCACTGTTAAAATGGCATCTTAGGCCTCTTAGGATAAAAAAAAAAAAAACCCAAAACATTAATTTTCTTGCTCATGGCAGAATAAAATAGAACTTGTTTATTTATTTATTTATTTATTTTTGTGATTAGTGCTGAGTGTCATGCGACTCGGCTCATGAACGTTTGAATAAAGCAGTCTTTAGCCGTGACCTGACATTATATCTGACCTATACGTATTAAATTATCTCGGCAATACGTATTAAATTGCAAAAATAAACAATTTTTCAAATAAATGTATTGTTTCGCATTTCTGTGACATGAGTGTATTTACAGATTAGTATATTACATAAAGCCATTTATACAGCACCTCTAAAGGTTGAGGCAGAATACAATCAAAGCTTGAAGCACTGAGAAGAATAAGAGAAGAATAGGGAGATTTCTCAAGAGTCCAGAAATTGCCTTCTGACATTGTAAGGATTTGACCTCACAGCTTTACAGGTCACATCCCTCTGTGTTCCATTTATTATTACTACAATGAAACACTGAACTCTCCTTTGTTTAAAAGGAAGAAAAAAAAAGGTTATGTTTTTACAATATTCAACTCTCCTGTTTCACCAAATCTGCTTAGCTTAATACAAATCAACTGTGATCTTCAGTAGCAGCTTTATCCTGCTCAGGGTTACAATGGAACTGGAGCCGGTCCACATACGGATGTTTTTATGGGAGGTGTGAGGAAACTGGAGAACCCAGAGGAAAACTATTATAGACATGAACATGTGAAACTCCACGTAGAGTACAATATCAAATTAAATAAAGTCTGTCACTTTTGCATATTTCAAACTTTGCAAATGAAATGTCAGAGTCTTAAATTGATGGATAAATGCAGTAATGATTTTTATAATGACATTCTTGTAACAGTGCTCGTTCAAACTTGCAGCAACCGTGTTCTAGACTGTAGAGAATGAGAGGGCTGCTGAAAAATTTAGACAGAATGCAACAGAGCAGGATAGTCAATGCGTTCAGACTCATAGTCTCTAATGATAGTAGACACACCCAAGGCAAACTCCAAGTCTTAAGGAGTGGTGATTCTCACAGGCTTATGCAAGCTCTTTTGTCCTATTGTGCACCTCTCTTCTGTGTCTGTTAAAATTGCTGTTTGTACTAATTAGTAGGTTTTAGTGATAGACACAGGAATGTTGCTCTGACCTGTAAGCAACTGACGTTAGTTGGATTCTTTGTAGTTCGTGTCCGCGTGAGAATGATGTTACCATACCAGTCCCAACACTGACAATCACTTCAAAAGGTGAATTTTGGCTGTGGCTTTGACAGTATCCTTTTACCTCATGGGACCTGGCTTTTAAATTTAATTTAATAGATATTTTATATTCTTATTCGATATTTAATTTTAGAAAAGGTCTTCTGATTAAAACATGCAAAAAGCAAAAGTGTGGAGGAGCTACTCATGTAGCATGAGTACGCATGAGTAAGCCTAAACACCAAAAGTCCCCAGTGTTGAATCAACACAATGTGTTCACATGGATTCCCCTGGACATAAAAGCAAACTACAACTACTTAAAGTTAACTTGGGGGATTTTGCTGCATATTTAATTCTTCAACCCAAATGACTTCTGCAGTCCTTGAGTCAGATTACAAAGGATCTGCTGATCTGACATAGCATGTGTGGTATGCCGCCAAACCAGCCCTTCCCTCCACTCGTCTGATAAAAAACAGTTTTTGATCTAAAATATACACTTCTCTCTCTCTCTCTCTCTCTCTCTCTTTCTCTCCCTGACTCACTCTCTCTCTCTCTCTCTCTCTCTCCCTCCCTCCCTCCCTCCCTCCCTGACTCTCTCTCACACACACACTCACACAGGATTGTGGGTTAAGGGCAGTGCTGGAAGCTATGACTCACTGAGTTGGGAAATAGAGGAGGAGAGATGGGTGGAACCAGACTCCACTTCTGCTCAGCAAACTGTTTGTTCACCATGGTATCAAAGTATCCAACATGTTTCCTGTTCTGTAGGTACTGTATAGCCAATACTATATTTAGCGTTGTGAAATGTTAGCAATTTTTATTATTAAAGATTCTTCATCATTTTTTATGAACACTTCGACATAACTGTCTTTACATCTTGATAGGTAGCACTCAGATATTCAAAAGCACTCTTAAAAATATTTCTATAGCCGTGAGAGCAGCAGAACATTTCAACATGACCCAGCTGTATTTACCAGTTAGTAAGACAATGGAGTATGATATAAATCCAAGTTTACAACTGATTTTATTATCAATATATCTTATGGAAGTGATGGCTGATGTTTAATCAAATGTTCTGGATTGACTGTTTCCAACAGTGGCTTTCTCCCGGAACATTTCCCACCTAGACAACAATTTTAACATAAAAAAAAACATACATAGTTAGCTTAACCAAAAAGAAGACTTAGTGTTCTGTAGGGTTGGTGTCATTTGCTTGAATGAAATTTCCCAAAAACTTGTGTGGTTGCAGACTTTGATCAGGCCGAGCTGATCGAGCTGAGAGACCATCTATACCAGCTGGTAAGTGCTGGTAGAAAGAGAACAGTCTCTAAATGATTACTTTTAACACTAACTCATTAGCGTTGTTTAAGGAACAAACACAATTAGGAGTTCTCAAACAAGAAGGAAAATGACTTAATAACTTAAAAGATGGTCTACCAGTTTGACCAGTTCGGCCTGTGTTTTAACAAGACACACCCAGCTGGATTTTCACCAGGGATTGCTGAACTTCTTGAAATTTAATCAGGTGAATAACATCTAACACGGAACATAATCTTGGACTCACACTATAACTTTTTGGATTGTGATGTTACATTATAATGCAATTGCACCATGCATGTGCATGTTTTTGAAGGTGCAGGATTTGAGAGGTTTGTATGGAGGGCACAGGGCTGATGTCTGGGTGTAAGTTAGCCAAGATCATCAACGCCACTTATTGGAGCTGTAAGCTACTATTTTACTCATGGCTTTTTCAGCTGTGAAGTCTTGCACTGACTATCACAATATTTCTATTAGAAATTGCATTGTGATTGTGGATTTAAGATACTACTTAGCTTTTAAAACTAGATGTTTATAGCCTATAGACAAAGTGTACTGTAGGTTGTTGCAGTTATAGGCAGTTGACTCTGGACGACGCCCTCAGTGGTGAATCACGCGATCAACTCCCACAGTTCGATTCACTTAAACACGTAGGTCAAAAGAGTCGAATCATTAAAGTGACTCGTTATGCGCATATTATCCAGCACAAATCCGCCCACTCCCAGGTCGGGGGTGGGGCTGGTTTATAAATGCTCAGTACGGGGAATGTGCACTTTTTTTCCCTGCTCCAGGCAAAAATTTCTGCTTCAAAAGTTTCCTCTCTGTCCCAGGAAAAAAAGGTAAGTTTCTGCGTACATGCAGTAGAAAACGCTATACATAACACAAGCTTTCTTTCCGGATGTTAATTTCAGGTTTTATTGAAACATCATCCGGCATCATTTCCCCACCTATATGAAATGCCTGACGCAGGGTTGGAGAATAACACATAGGCTATACCTACTTCACTATTGCATCCTACTTAATACATGTATGAATTATTTTGATGTCCATCCCCTTTGCAAGAGGCGTTTCCTATTGCACTACTGTGTTTATAAACTGCAAAAGAAAACGCCAATCACTTGGCCTGCTTCTACTTTTCATACCTAAGAGTAATTATTTCCTTTGAAATGTGTTATGCATATAAATTAACATTAAACCTACTGGTGCATATAGCTTACAGGCTACACATTTTCACGACCTATTCATTTTACTTCAACTTTACTTTGGTCTAATCGAACTAGTATGTGTACTTTTCCAGCACTGTGCGCAATGGAGGGAGGGAAATGTTGCCAGATTGGTCATTTGTAATCTAGTGCTTGACTTTGGTCTTTAGACTATTTTGCCATTCAGATGGTAAACTTACAGTTTGGACTGATTTATAGTGATTTGTGTGATTGGGATTGGAACACACAAACAAATCTAACAGACACTGTGCATGATGCAACTCCCAAAGTAAAAGCTTGAATTCATGCATTGTTGGAAAAGCATCAGTGTCCTATTTGCCTCTGTTTCATTGTGAAGTGTAGCACTTCAGCAGCTTTTTATAATAATAATAATAATAATAATAATAATAATAATAATGCTTCCAACACAATTCAGGAGCATTAGTCATATTTGGATCACTGGAAAATGTGGTTGAAAAAACAATCAACAAAGCATACTTTTCAGCATGGGGTGTGTGAATACATGCAAAAGACAGACTGTCTGATGAAGTCATGCATATTAGTTTGCGAGTGCCAGCAGGCAGCTTTGCACTAGATGGCCAGATCCCAGGAATTTGTTGAATATTAGGGAGGAGATGGGGAAGGTGGTGTAACTGTTGGAGAAAAAAAGAGATAGGAATTTAGAAGAAGTTACCCAAGAAGAAAGTGAAGCTTCAGGCATGGCCTTTCTCTCAAACTTCAGTTATTTCATGACTCCATATAACACAGTGTGAGAAAGTCTGGTCAGGTGTGTGTGTGTGTGCGCGCGTGTGTGAGATGGTGAGAGGACGGGTGGATGTTGTAAAAGTGCTATTCATCCTGTATCTGCAGTGACTCACCATGCCGTCTGATCTGGAGAGAGCTATGGAAACGCTGATCACAGTGTTCCATCGTTATGCAGGGAAAGAAGGCAACAGCACCACTCTGAGCCGCCGAGAGCTCAGGCAGCTCATGGAGGCAGAGCTCGCTAACTTCCTTAAGGTACCACAGACAATGTCCCTTCCTCTCTTAAGCTTATTTTGTTCTCTTATTATAGCTCTTAACTCTGACTCACTCTCTAAGTCTTGTACTTTAATTTCCGGCTCTGATATTTTGCACACACTTTCCCCTTGCCAGACCATAAGCTTGTCATTTTTTTTTTTTCTCTCCACACTCACGCTTCCTTAGTTCTTTTTGTCCGTTATTGTTGTGCCACTTCATTTTGTCTGCATCAAATCTTTTTGCCTCTCTCTGCAGGCTCAGAAAGACCCCGCCACCGTTGACAAGATTATGAAAGATCTGGACACCAATGGGGATGGAGAGGTGAGCTTTGAAGAGTTTGTGTCCCTTGTCGTCGGTCTGTCCATTGCCTGTGAACAGTGTTACCAGATGCACCTTAAAGGAAAGAAGTAAAAGCAGGGGAACAAAAGAGTGGGAGTTGGAGATGATTTTTCTACTGAATATTATTGAATAAACAAGTTTTAATAAATGCAACTGCGAACCATGTCTCTTTATTTTCTTTTGTGTCTGTGTTTTTATAATTATACTTACATGTTAGTTAGACCCTGTGTTTTGGGTAGTAAGTTTGCTGTAACATTTTTCAATGCAATGCACTGCCAATAAACCAAAGCAGCTCATAAAGGGTTTTAAATGGGTGTGTCAAAATAGGAACTTTATTAAATTAACTAGGATTGAGAATGTGTCAGGAACAGATGCTTTATCCAGGGCACCATACAATGAACATACAGCGCCCTCCACTAATATTGGCACCCTTGGTAAATATGAGCAAAGAAGACTGTGAAAAATTGTCTTTTTTTTTTTTTAACCTTTTGATTAAAAATAATCACAATCAATCAATTGCAAACATAACAGGTTTATCAAAAAAAAAAAAAAACTTTGTTAAATATAAGTGTGCAACAATTATTGGCACCCTTATGAATTTATTTGAGAAAAATATATTTGAAGTATATTCCCACTGATAGTTTACAGTTTATTAGGACACCTGGGTGACTAGGAACAGGGAATTGTTCAGCCATGACTTCCTGTTTCACAGGGGTATAAATTTGAGGTAACACAAAGGCCAACTTCCCTTAGTCATTCATAACAATGTGTAAGACCAAGGCATATAGCTGTGATGTGCGGCAAAAGGTTGTTGAGCTTCACAAAATGGGAAGTGGCTATAAGAATATAGCAAAAGCATTGAAAATGCCCATTTCCACCATCAGGGCAATAAGAAGTTCCAGTCAAGTGGAAATGTTATGAATCAATCTGGAATTAGACGTGTGTCTATATTGTCTCAACGCACTGTGAAGAGGATGGTTTGAGTGGCCAAAAAATCTCCAAGGATCACAGCTGGAGAATGGCAGATGTTAGTTGTGTCTTGGGGTCAGAAAGTCTCCAAAACTACAATCCGAAGTCACCTACATCACCACGTGTTGTTTGGCAGAGTTTTAAGAAAAAAGCCTCTACTCTCATCCAAAAACAAACTCGAGCGTCTTCAGTTTGCCAGACACTACTGGAACTTCAAATGGGATCGGGTTCCATGGTCAGATGAAACCAAAATAGAGCTTTTTGGCAATAAACACCAGAGGTGGTTTTAGCACAAACAGAGAGGTAGCCATATGGAAAAGTACCTCATACCCACGGTTAAATATGGTGGTGGCCCTTTAATGTTTTGGGGCTGTTTTTTTCTGCCAGAGGACCTGGACATTTGGTTAGGATACATGGCATCATGGACTCTACTGACTGCCTCTGCCAGAAAGCTTAAAATGGGTCGTGGTTGGATCTTCCAGCAGGACAATGATCCAAAACATACATCAAAATCAACACAAAAATTGTTTACTGACCAGAAAGTCAAGGTCCTGCTTTGCTCATATTTACCAAGGGTGCCAATATTAGTGTATATTGTATAAATCACAGGAAGTGCGATCATTTGTCAGTTGCATATCCAGCTTGTTGTTCGCATGACTCATTGAAACAGGATGTGCATTTTTTTACTTGGACAAAGACTAGCTCTATCTCACAATCTGCTCTGAGTTCTCCATCTCATAATCTTTTCTCATTAATGTTAATTGTCTGTAGTCAATAAGTAATATTAAATAGTAAATGTTAATTGTCTATAGTCTGAGTCCTATTTGACAAAATGTACAAATATGACTCAATTTTCTCAAGAGTAATAAACCCTGCTCTTCAGGACTGGATCATTTATGTATACAAATAAAAACCTTGCTAAATAAAAAGTCATGCTAGCACTGTGATAACATTAAAGTAGTGAATAGATTTAAAAGTCAATAACAATAGTTTTCAAATACTACTAAATGTTTTGGAATTTGTATCAGAATCAGAGTGGCACACAAGATTTACTTACTAAACTGAGTTCTTGGCACTCAGTTTTTCTAAGACAACTTTCCAACAGTGATTTAGCAAAAAGTATGACGTAAGTATTAAAGTAAGGAAGTGCCACTTTGGCACTTTATTTGGATTTGCAATACTACATTTCTCAATCTATTCCTGATTGTCTTTTCTTGAACACTTTAATAGTCATTAAAATAACTAAAATGCATAATGTATTAAAGTTTGAAACTTGTAAGTACACTTTACTTGGACCTCTGCCTCTGACTTTTTTTTTGCTATGCCTTTTCCTCCCCTCAGGTCACATGGGCAGGAGGGAGTGTCTGTTATCTATACAAAGAAAGTGGTTGCTGAGGAACTGGTAATACAGGGTGTCACACTGTATATAACAATTAAAAAATGTGTACACTCATGTCCTTATTTTCTAACCACTGACAAAATGTTTTTCTCGGATGATTAATGCCAGTTTAAATGTCAGAATATAGTACACTTTTCCACTATTGTTTTTATGAGGTCATTGTGTGGTTTATTTATAAGAACACTTTTAATCTAATTGCTAAGCAGGGGTGAAAATACTTGAGTAATTGTACTTTGTTTCTATACTTAAGTATTATTTTTGGTATATTTATACTCTCATTGAGTATTATTGAAATTGAGTACTTGTACTCTTATATTTCCAAGAAAAGAAAAAAAAACTAAACATTTTTACTGCTTACATTTTTATTTGGACCTTCAAAGTACTAGATAAAAACCCTGAAGGTCTCTTGTTTTTTTTTTTTCTTCTTATGTTAGAATAGCATTGATTCCAGTGCTTAGGCTAAGTAGCAAGGTAAATTCTAGCTATACTGATCATTTAAGCAATATTGCAAGAGCAAGAGTGTGGTTATACTGAATATAGGTTGTGTGCCGTAGTTAATCACAGATGTGCCAACATACATTATAGCCACATGACTGTGAGTGCGATATTGCTTTTTTCATATTTTTAAGGCAAAAGTTATATTCCTGAAAAATATCATTTGCCATGTCCACTGATGATGTGGAAGTAGAAATTTTACATGGTAAACACAGATGAGCGGAGTGATACACACAGTGAAATATCCCTGTGTGGTTATAAGAAATGTAAGCACTCTTCTGCAATGCCGCTCAACCAAACAAATTAACTAACTATTGTATAATTACAGAATATTTGATTTCTGATTAATTCATTAGCAAACTATGTAGCATTAGTCTTTCATATGACAAGCAAACATGCAGAGATTGAATGATGATTTCAGCAAAAAGGCATAGTTGCTTATAACAGTTCTAGATAAGTAATAAAAGTTAGTTTTCACATGAAAACATGACATTTAAAAATAGCATCCCTTTCACTTCCAAACTAAAGCCATTCCGAACACCAGCCCAAGTTCCATCTTCTTAGAGTTCTACAATGACATATCACACTATCTTACATTAAAGGTGCAGTCTGCTACTCACAAACTACATGCTGTCCCAGATTAACTAGCGTACATGTAGATGTATAAATAAGGCATTTTGTTTTCTCCTGGTATGACTGGAAACTCTTGGTATTTTTGCTTGGACTGATGACAAAAATGTCAACTGTTTTAAAAGGAAGAAAACCTACTCAAAGATGTAGTCAAGTTTAGTATTACACAATGAAATGCTAATAGAAATTGTATGTAAACTTGACCTACATTCATGGAATCACTGGAGCAAAGATTCCATCAGTTGACCCCATCAATAATAATCTTTTTACATGACCAGCTGAAACAGTGTTTTTCAAGAACAACTCAAAAATGGATCCTGCAAGCCTGCTCTCTTTAAAATTCTCTTTGTAGGTGTTTTTTTGTAGGTGTGCAGGGTAATGTGATATACCTGTCTGCAAGCACTACAGGCCAGAATTTCTATCACCCATTAGTATCCACTAGCACAGACAATTTGCACCACCTAGGATTCATTACACTGAGTACTCTATGATAAACTCATCATGTTTGTAAATTTTTACCATTATTCAGTACTGTGCAATATCAAAAACATTTTCCTACGTTGATTGGCACCCTGTCCAGGGTGTACCCTGCCTTGTGCCCGATGCTCCCTGGGATAGGCTCCAGGTATCCCCGTGACCCTGAAAAAAGGATAAAGTGGTATAGAAGATGGATGGATGGATGGATGGATGAATTTTCCTACATTTATCTCCATCACTGTCAATTTGCCTAATTTGGATAAGTGCACTGTTTCCAGTATTTTCACTCTGTACTTGTTACTACCTGAGCAGCTAAGTTAGGGAACGCATGTGTTCACTGTTCTTGAGTGGAAAGTGGCCACCTTAATTATTATTATTATTATTTTTAATATCTAAATCATTTTAAGACTGTTCCCCAAATGACCACCAGATGTCAGCAAATGACATTATGATGATTATGAACCGTCATCAGAGCTGCTAGGCCTTATTCACTTTGCTGCTCATGTTTTTTTCTTTTGCATATGTGGGACACCTAAGACAGTCCTAGCATGACTATAGAATTAAATTTCGGTTGTAAAGCAGCACACCTAAGAGTTGATTACCATGATCAACTGATGAAACTTATGTGAACTCACTGTGCTTCTACTTGGCTGGAATATCTGAAGCCACACCTTCTGCAAAATACAATTGCTGACCCTTGAGATAAGATACATTATACAATCTTGTCATCTGACTGCATCATTTTGTATGCAACAACTTGGAATACAGAGAAGGGAAGTGTTTCCTTGTATTGCTAAAATATATATATATATATATATATATATATATATATATATATATATATATATATATATATATATATATATATATATATAGGGTCCATAATGGTAGTACTTTAGTCACCATGAATAGAACACTGGATAATGAGCCATTAAATAGAAGCTCATGAGTAATATGCTTGTGATTGGTATCCCGCTGGCCAGGGAATCCGCAGGGGACGTAGATGTCTGGATGAGACAGCGTTGCATGTTACATAATGGTTTCTTCTACTGTTGATATAAAGTTTTTGTACTGATATAAGTTGTCCTTACAGTGATGTGTTTGTTAGTTTAGTTCAATTACAGTCTCTTTGCAACAGTGTGGTTTGAGTGACTTATTTCTTTTCTAAACTGTGGACTTTTGTTGAATAGAATAGAATAAAGTAGTGTGTGAATATACAAGTATATATTATATACTGTGTGCTATGTATACGCAATACAATGTACACCAAACACAATCTGCAGTATTTAAATAGTACAGTGCAATATAGAATATAACATGCAAGTACAGAATCATAAATTGCATATTAAGCCAATTAAGAGCCAGAAGAGATAAATCCCATCAATTAGACAAGAGTCAGAAAAAAAATACCCTTGACATTCTGAGCCCCCCCCCCCCCCCCATTCTGAAATCATGGCTACGCCCCTGCCGCTGGCTTATACAGTACACAGGGACATTGTCAGCCAAGCCCAGTATTCATATTCAATTTTCACTGTGGAACAATTAAGACTTTTGTATTCTCTAAATTATAAAGGTGTTTGGCAATGAAAACAATCTAAACTGAAATGTGGAGGAACCAATATTCAATTAGCCAAAGCCAAAAAAGACAACATATCCATGTGACTAAAGTCATTGCTGTACTCAGCTAACAAAATATATTTTATACCAGTATTAAATAAGCACTAAATAAGTAAGCTGGCAGTGAATATGGGAGGTGGTGGCCTGATAGAATCACATATTGAGTGATATGGTTGCTTTGGTGTTGCACTATATGGCCAAAAGTATTCAAGCCGATTCAAATTTTCTGGATATTGTTGCAAAGCAGCTTTACAGAAATCCGCAACACTGGCAACAGTCCAATGAGAAAAAATCATTGAAAGGAACCAGAATCAAAACTGATCCCATCCTCTTGGGTGTATATTCAGTACAAGTATCAGAATATTCTTGATTTCATTAGATTGTGCTTTAATGCTATAGAATCCAAGTGGAGTTATCCACTGAATAGTCGACAAGACTTGGGCATAATCTGAATTCAGTACAGTAAATGTCATTTTTAGACTATCCAGGTCAGACCATCCACAGAAATATTTACGGTATACAGTTAGTACCATCCACATCTAACAGTAATCTTTAGGATACCATGTTGAACCATCCTCAGCAGTGAGTGATTCTCAGGTAAAGGAAGCTCCAAGTAGAAGTAGGGCATCAGGGTGGTCCAGGAAGGTATAGAGGACAGAAGGAGGCACCAGAATCTAATCAGATAGCAGGATTAACACATGTATCTTGACAGACAGAGGAACGGGGGGTATGTTCTTGTCCTATATTGGTTTAAGAGGATGTTACATGTGCACAAAGCAGGAACTCTGGCAAAATTAGCTATGACTGCATAACTAGAAGGTAGCACAGGCATGAGGATACAATGGGACATAAAGTAAAGTGGCCCACCACTCCACTGTCAACAAATCAGAGTGAATGCATGAGCATGTGGGTGTGTGGGGAAGGCAACATTATCTAAACATCCCAGTTTACCAAAACTCTCTATGCCCCAAGATCTGCACCTTCGCCTAATAGAAATGTTAATTATAAATGTCTTGACTAAACAAATATGTTTTCAGACTAGATTTAATGATTAAAACTGTGTGCCAAACACTAATTGGAAGGATGTTCTTTTTATTTGGGAGCATTTACCCCTTACTGTAGTCTTCATTATTCTAGGTACTAATAAAGAGCCTGCACACTTTAATCAAAGCAGGGATGTGGATCAAAAAGACCAAATGTTTACTCAGATACTGTTGTGTGAGACCATTCAGTGCTTTATAGGTCCTTAGTAGTATCTTATAATTAATGGGAAATTTGAATGGTTTCCAGTGTGGATAAGATATGGGTGATGTGATCCATCTGGTAGTCAGGACTTCCCCTTCTAGTAATGGCTGCTAGAACTTGTTTATGCACCTCCTGATAGTAAGGCAATGACTGAAACTGAAAGCAGTTATCCAACCAAAGGTAACAAAAGCATGAACTAGTATTTCTGCATCATGTAGTGATACTATAGTATTTATTATTTTATCAATATCAATATTTCTGAAATGAAAATGCAATCCCTGCAATATTATCTGCATAATATTACATAACAAAGTCTTTCAGAGCTGCACGTGAAGTACTTCTGTCTTGTCAGAATCATTAGAG
Organism: Ictalurus furcatus; assembly: GCF_023375685.1. Taxonomy (NCBI): domain Eukaryota; kingdom Metazoa; phylum Chordata; class Actinopteri; order Siluriformes; family Ictaluridae; genus Ictalurus; species Ictalurus furcatus. Next base: position 8,928,874 of record NC_071255.1, on the reverse strand, counting down.
AGTAACTCATCATTGCATCTTGCGTCTAACATCGTATACTAATTTCTTATTATTAAAATTTTTTTATTATAATTATTAAATTTTATTATTAAAACTTTGTTAACCTGATGTCGGACATATGGCTTTGCTGAAACATATAGCTGTGTGTCATCAGCATAGCATTGGAAGCTAATACCATGTCTGTAAATAATCATACCATGAGGTAGATATATGGAGGAAGAAGCAGTGGGCCTAGAAAAGAACCTTTTGGAACCCCAATATTTACTTTTGTATGCATAGAGTCCCCATTTACTAATTAATCATGATCTATCAAGTAAGACCTAAGCCAGGAAAAGAGCTGTTTCATTAAATCCAACAACATTTTCTGGTCTATCTAGAAGAATATTACGATCTATGGTATCAAAAGCTGCACTGGTCAAGCAACACAAGTAAGGAGACACAACCCTGATTGGAGGTGAATAATAAATTATTTAACACTTTGACAAGTGCTGTCTCAGCACAGTGATGAGGCGTAAATCTTGACTGAAATATTTCAGGAATGTGATTCCTATGCAAGTTGAGCCTAGTTGCTCTGCTACAAACATTTCTAGGATCTTAGGATCTTAGAGATAACCTCAGATCAGCTGACAAGGGCTGATGTTAAAACTGCTAGTTTAAAGGATTTATGTATATAGCCTCTGCTAAGGGAGGATTTAATTATTTTTAATTTTTGATTTCTTCAGGTACTGTTTTTTTTTATTTAAGGAAACGTTTGACTTCAATTTAATACTTGTTACTTGTCTAATATTCTCAATGTTGTCATCAAAAAATTCGTAAAGTCGTCACTGTTGTGCTTCTGTGGTCATCTTGTTCCCAGTTAACTTTGCTACAGTATTAAATAAAAATCTAATTCACATACTCTCCACCCTTTATCTTCTATTAGGGTGGAGAGTACGTGAACACCTGACCATCACACCCACATGTATGCCTTTCCCAAACTGTTTGTTTGAAGCAAACAGTTGTCTAGAATGTCTTTGTATGCTGCAGCATTAAACATTACAGGTTTCCCTTCCCTGGTACTAAAGTGGCCTAGCCCAAACCGTTTCAAGCAAGACAATGCCTCTGCACAGAGCAAGGTCTATTGAAATACGGTTTGCCATTGTTGGTGTGGAAGAACTCGAATGGCATGTACAGAGACCTGACTTACCCCATTTTCTATTGATATCATGAATACATTATGTGGCTAAATGTATGAATCACTGCTTGCCAGTCTGACATCTCAGACTGGAGGAGGGAACACCACCTTAAGCTCAATTTGGCAAAATCTGAGCTTCTCGTCATCCCAGCCTGCCCCTCAATCAACCACAACCTCACTGTACAGCTCGGCTCAACCACAGTCAAGCCAACCAGGACAGCCAGGAACCTTGGAGTGACTTTTAATGACCTTTACAGACCACATTTCAACAACTGCACGGTCCTGTAGGTTCATTCTGTATAACATCAAGAAAATCAGAACCTATCTCACTGATCAGGCGACACAGCTACTAGTCCAGGCTCTTGTCATATCAAAACTGGACTACTGCAATGCACTACCCTCGGGCCTCCCAGCCAGCTCCATCAAACCCCTTCAGATGATTCAGAATGCAGCAGCACGCCTCGTCTTCAACCAGCCCAAAAGGACCTGTGTCACACCCCTCTTCATCTCCCTCCACTGGCTTCCTGTAGCCAGCCGCATCAAATTCAAGGCCTTGATGCTCACATACAAGACCTTGTCTGTAACAGCACCCCCATACCTCAACACTCTCCTGAAGGCTTACGTTCCCTCACACAATCTACGATCGATTAGCAACCGAAGCTTAGTAGTGCCTACTCAACGTGGCTCAAGGTCCCTTTCCAGAACCTTCACACTAACCATCCCTCAGTGGTGGAATGAACTTCCAACCTCAATCCCCACAGCAGAATCTGTCACTATCTTCAGAAAACAGCTAAAGACCCACCTCTTCCGTGAGCACGTAACTAACCCCTAAAATACCAACCCCCCACATTATCCTTTATATATATATATTTTATATATATATAAACTTTCTCTGGCTCTTACAACTCTACTCTGCACATTTTGTTTTTCTAGAACTCACTTAAAAATCTTGTATGGTAGCACTACTTTTGTTCTCCCTTGATATATCACTTTGCTTGTGTTTCCTCATTTGTAAGTCGCTATGGATAAAAGCGTCTGCTATATGAATAAATGTAAATAAATGTAAATGTATGTGCACACCTAATTATCACACCCATATGTGGGTCTTCCCCAAACTGTTGCCACATAGGTGGAAGCACAGAACTGTAGGATGTCTTTGTATTGCATGAGTCTTTGGTAGTGTTAAATTATGTCTTCTTTTTGAGTGTGAAAATGTGCTTTATAAATTGAAAAAGTCGTCTTCTTCTTCTTTTGGCAGGGTGGAAAGTCTGGGTGTGGAAAGGGTAGAAGCAGACTATGTATTTACCAGTAATGAATAACATCTTATAGTGCTGCTAGAGGCATTCATTACCACTCTCCAGTGACTCTTCATTTGAGACACCAGAATCTGTGAACACTCACTTGAGCACATTTATCTGAGGTATGTAGATGCTCATGTTAAATGTTGAAAATTATGCAAAGATTAAGGACTAATATATACATTATCCTGGCAGTGGCAGTTTGAAGTTTTGCTGTACCTTATTTTATTGTGATTTATTACAAGTGTTGGTTGTTTTTCAGTATAGCATACAGTTTGAATGAACGCTTTGGGCACTGGTTAGTGACATATGTCCAGCATTTATGCTAAGACGGATATGAAAGTTTTATTAGGTTTGTTGTTTCTCTTTAGGTGTATATGGGTGAAGTCTCTTTTTCTTGGCTATTATAGGAAGACAGGTTTTTCTACTATGGATTTTTCTCTTCATCAGCAGTGTCACAAGAGCAACTGTAAATGTACTCTAGTCTGGAAATGAGAGAGTGTATTGGGACAGAAAGTATTGTTGCTGAAAAATGTTTCTGCCAATCAGTCTCTCTCTCTCTCTCTCAGCAATGTCTAAGCTGGAGAAGGCCATTGTTGCTATACTGGAGATGTTTGAGGAGTACGCTGGAACAGACAGTGATAATCAACTGAGCAATGAAGAGCTCAGTGCTCGGATAATGTGCCAACTGAGGAGCCCTGAGTTCCAGGTGAGAGAGATTGAAAGAGAAATGAAATAAGTACTTATTTCAAACATACTCTTTAAAAGCCTTTGCAAACAGGTGAATAGACGGCTCTGAATTAATCCTAGGAATGAATGTGTGAATGTGAGTTTGCCTGACACCCTGCAGTGGACTGACATACCATCCAGTGTGTATTCCTGTCTCATGCCCAGTGTTCCCAGGATAGGCAGCTGATACATGACCCTGACCAGTATAAGTGCTTAGTGAAGATGAATGAATGAACAAACAAATGAATCAGTCTATCATTCAAATCAATCAATGAGGGGATTCACTGTATGACTCATGTCCTGGCCAAATACTGGAATACTGGAGGTCATTCCATCTCTTTACATGTCTTAGTGCTATATATTAACAGTGCAGGTTTTGCATAAACATCCCTATTGGAAATTGTAATATGTTGAGAAAAGAATGAGAGACCAGCACTAACATAAGTGAAGCAAGAATCCAGCATCTTATTTTTTTAAAAGATCTGCACAATTGCACACCCGGTATAAAAATGAGGTTTAACAGGTTTAACAGAAACAGATCTGTACTGTTTAGTGTACTCACAATTCAGAGTGAATAAAGCAATATGCTTTTACAAAGTTTTTTTTTTTTTATAGATCTTTTGGATTATATTGACAGTAACAATCAATGTTGACATAATAGCCTTTTCTCTGTGTGTTCTTTCACTTCCATACATCCCCCCCCCCTCTCTCTCTCTCTCTCTCTCAGAGTAAAGTAGACCAAGAGGATATCTATGAAGCCCTGCAAAAAATGGACAAGAGCCACAATGGCCAGGTGAACTTTAAAGAATTTAGTCAATCGGTGGCCATTCTTGCACAAGGCTTTGTCAAGTATGGCAAGGGCAAGGGCAAAGTTCACCAGTGAAATCCCTCATATACTTTTCTTAATACATCACTCCATCTTTATAAAATGAAAAGAAAACTGTTTGATCGGTGCAATATCATTGAGGTTTGGGCAAGCTCTTTAGGTTTTGTATTTCATACTTATGTAATACATTCAGTATGGATTTATTTATTATATATATTTATCATACTTTTATGTGCCATGTTTACTGCAAACAATAAAATATTAATTTATGCATGCATATAGATACATAATGACAGAAAACAGACTTTAATTTCTGTAAATGTACATAAATTAAATGCTGTTTTTCATATTATTGACTGTTGCTTCTTAAAATAATTAATTTACTGTTAATGAATTAAGACACCACCCACACCACTGAAATTTTTTTAGAAGTGTTATGTTTGTCGTTTGTTTGTTATTGCTTTATAAAATTTCTGACTGTGACACCTAGTCTTTAAAGGAGTTTCCTGGGCCTGTTTTCTTGAACAGACACACACATTGCCTGACACGTTGACTGATATGATGCATTAAAACAAACTCGGTTTAGAAAAAGGATTTTGAGAAACTTTTAGAAAAAGAGAAATGCAACTTCACTCTAGAATTGCAATTCACTTTATATACTAAAAGATACATTTATTTTGTGTACTTTGTGGTTTCTGCTTTCTTTTTTTCTGCATCATCAAGTTTGTGGGATCTCCACTTACTGTAGCACAATAGCTTTAATGCTCAAAGGCTCTAGCCTAGCAAATTGCAAGGGAGATTGACTTCCTGGTGACAACCGCCTTGCCCTGTTTATCATTATACAAACATTACCATTCCATACTAGCCGTGTCATTATTTTTTATTATTTACCTGACTTTATTATTTGTTCAGCTTATTATGAAGCAATCGAGTTGCGTATGGTTGCATCCTATGCTATAGGGCTACACTATAATTTAGACTAACTACAACTTGTTCATGGACTGTATACCAATAGCTGGGGGTTTTTTTTTTCTTCTATTTTAAAGAAACAATATTGCTGGGAATATTGTTATGTACACTATTTAAGCAGATTTAATGTTTGTTTAGTTGCTTGCAGCTGGATAAACAGTTTGGATTTAAATATATTAAAGATAGGAATTTTTACAGGGAAAAAAACCCATAATCATTAGGGTGACGCAGGCCCACACTGCAATTTGGTTGGCCACCAAAATTCACCAATGGCTCCCATGCCTAAATATGTGCCACAATTATTTTTGACAAGCTGGATAACAAAATTGGATATCAAAAGACATGGAGAACACAGAGATTGGATAAAAAGAACATGGCATTATACAAGGCATTATAGTTTTGATTCAGTTCATAATACTGGCTTCATTATTCAGTTCAATTCTCAAAATATTTTGAACAAAGTTAATAAAGAAAAATTATGACTGAAAAGACTCCCTTTTTATTTCAGAATCATAAACTATACAAAACTGTGCATTCTTTTGTCTATAAAATATAATAAATGTAAAAAATTCTATGAACCAAGGTTTAATACTGTAAACAATATCGTCACAATTTTGCATTGTGATGCATCATTACACTCCTACTAGCTAGCTATCATTAGACAACTAGTTCACTCTGTAGGTTATGCGTTGTTTATGATACCACAGAATGAGTAAGTTACACAGCTGCAGGTCAGTAATGCACAAAATTATTGGGTGTTACAGAGCTCTGTAGCAATATACAGTGGGGGAAATAAGTATTGGACACGTCAACATTTTGTTCAGTAAATACATTTCCAATGAGGCTATCCACATGATATTTTCATCAGACATCAGTATTAACTCAAGAAATCCGCAAATATAAAGAATTCACGACATAAAAGTCAACACTAATAAAGTTATGTGTAATAAAGTGGAATGACACAGGAAAAAATTATTGAACACGCTAACTGAAATGTATTTAATACTTAGTGGAGAAGCCTTTGTTTGTAATGACAGCTTCAAGACATTTCCTGTATGAAGAAATTAATGGGCCGCAGCATTCAGGTGTGATTTTGGCCCATTCTTCTAAACATATTTTCTTTAAATCTTGTGTAATTGGATTCAAGTCAAGTGATTGACTGGGCCATTCTAACGCCTTGATTTTTTATCTGAAACCATGTGAATAACCTCATTGGAAAAATATTTACTGAAAGAAATGTTGACGAGTCCAATACTTATTTCCCCCACTGTATAAAAAATACAAACACCATGGCAGAAAATATGAGAGGAGGCTATCGCCAGGTTTTACAGACAGGATACCCGTGACTGTGACCCAAGTCACACAAGCTGCTATGTAGATAGCTTCTTATGGCATATGGACAGTGATGCTTGAAAGTTAGTTAACCCTTTATAATTTTCAATATATCTGCATAAATATGACCTGAAACAACATCAGATTTTCACAAAAGTCCTCAATGAAGACCAAGAGAACCCTATTAAACAAATGAGACAAAAACATTATTTCTTAGTCATTTATATACTGGGCCAGGACGACTTGCCTTCCTGGAAATATGCATCTTTTAGATCTACTGTCACAAACCAGTCCTCGAACTGAATCTGTGGAACGATAAGTTTGAGTGTCAACATCTTGAACCTGTATGTCCGAAGAGTATGGTTCAGATGGCGCAGATCTAAAATTGGCCACATACTCCCATCTTTTTTGCAGACCAGGAAATAACAGCAGTAAATACCTCCCTCCCTCAGAGAAAGGGGTACATGTTCTATGGCCCCTTTGTCCAAGTAGCCTGTGCTGACTACTGTGGTGATCACCCCTCTGAACTGGGGGGGGGGTCAAGCTCTGAACTGGACCTGGCTCTCCATTTTTAGTGCAATGGCTCCCCCCTCTGGCTCCTCGGAGTCAGAGAGGGTGGGTTGACGCTCCATACCGGAAGGACGAGTCATGACGCGAGCTCAAAAACCTGGCAGAGAGTTGAACCCAAAAGACAGAGCAGGAGATAAAGCAACACTCGTCTCCGGCTCCTCCTCCAGATCCAAATGGGATCCCCAGGTCCTGAGCCGACTGGTTGCCTCAGCAGCGGCCGGCCCAAATCCGTGAGGCTTCAAAACCCAACTCCCTTTGGCCGAGAAGAGAGAGAGCCACAAGTGGAACGGCCTGATTATAGGCCAGGGTTAGACATACTCTATTTGGAGCATGTTTTTTTCCTGTGCCCATGTTAACAGGTTAGAGCATTCACACTACACACGGATGTGGCATGGCCAGTGCGTTGCAGGAACGGTGCGTGCAGCAGCGGACCGATAGTTTCCACAGCGAGTCTATGTCTGCTGTGCTTCACACACTGAATTAAAGTGATAGCGCATAGTTCTTGGTCAAAATGAACAAGGACTGACACGAAAATGTAGTAATTTCAACATGAATGCATATAATTGAAGTATACCACTGTTTTTCACAGTCATCTTATTAGTTTAAGCCCAGGGTAAAGCAAAGAAAACCAAAACACTTACAAGAATAAAGCAAAAATAACTAATGTGGAAAGAATTATATCTAAAGTATATTTTGAAAATGTGGAATACACTACATAGCTTGTTATATTGTGTGTGGGCGAGGGGGGAGACATTCGCATCTCAGCACGTGACAGGCTGGTTATCAGAGAAAGTTGTGTATGACCCGCAGGATTTCTTGATATTCAGATATTTACTGTGTTTAAACTTGATTGTATTACTGCACTGTGTTGCTCTAAACTTCATTCAAAGTCCTGTCACCTTCCACCTTCATGTCCTGTTCTGAATGTGTTCCGCTGCAGATCAGTAAACAGAGAGACAGACTCTCCCTGACTCATACTTTTCTTTTTTTTCCAAAGGGACAGAAAAGTAAACTGATTATATCACAAAAGTGAGTACACCCCTCACATTTTTGTAAACATTTGATTATATCTTTTCATGTGACAACACTGAAGAAACGACGCTTTGCTACAATGTAAAGTAGTGAGTGTACAGCTTGTATAACAGTGTAAATTTGCTGTCTCTTCAAAATAACTCAACACACAGCCATTAATGTCTAAACTGCTGGCAACAAAAGTTGTGAACACCCCTAAGTGAAAATGTCCAATTTGGGCCCAAAGTGTCAATATTTTGTGTGGCCACCATTATTTTCCAGCACTGCCTTAACCCTCTTGGGCATGGAGTTCACCAGAGCTTCACAGGTTGCCTCTGGATTCCTCTTCCACTCCTCCATGACGACATCACGGAGCTGGTGCATGTTAGAGATCTTGTGCTCCTCCACCTTCCGTTTGAGGATGCCCCACAGATTCTCAATAGGGTTTAGGTCTGGAGACATGCTTGGCCAGTCCTTTAGCAAGGCAGTGGTCGTCTTGGAGGTGTGTTTGGGGTCGTGATCATGCTGGAATACTGCCCTGCGGCCCAGTCTGCGAAGGGAGGGGATCATGCTCTGCTTCAGTATGTCACACGACATGTTGGCATTCATGGTTTCCTCAATGAACTGTAGCTCCCCAGTGCTGGCAGCACTCATGCAGCCCCAGACCATGACACTCCCACCACCATGCTTGACTGTAGGCTTGACTTTGTACTCCTCACCTGGTTGCCGCCACACTTGCTTGACACCATCTGAACCAAATAAGTTTATCTTGGTCTCATCAGACCACAGGACATGGTTCCAGTAATCCATGTCCTTGGTCTGTTTGTCTTCAGCAAACTGTTTGCGGGCATTCTTGTGCACCATCTTTAGAAGAGGCTTCCTTCTGGGACTACAGCCATGCAGACCAATTTGATGCAGTGTGCGGCGTATGGTCTGAGCACTGACAGGATGACCCCCCCACCCCCCCCCACCCCTTCAACCTCTGCAGCAATGCTGGCAGCACTCATACGTCTATTTCCCAAAGACAACCTCTGGATATGACGCTGAGCACGTGCACTCAACTTCTTTGGTCGACCATGGCGAGTCCTGTTCTAAGTGGAACCTGTCCTGTTAAACCGCTGTATGGTCTTGGCCACCGTGCTGCAGCTCAGTGTCAGCGTCTTGGCAATCTTCTCATAGCCCAGGCCATCTTTATGTAGAGCAACAATTCTTTTTTTCAGATCCTCAGAGAGATCTTTGCCATGAGGTGCCATGTTGAACTTCCAGTAACCAGTATGAGGGAGTGTGAGAGCGATGGCACCAAATTTAATACACCTGCTCCCCATTCACACCTGAGACCTTGTAACACTAACAAGCCACATGACACCGGGGAGGGAAAATGGCTAATTGGGCCCAATTTGGACATTTTCACTTAGGGGTGTACTCACATTTGTTGCCAGCGGTTTAGACATTAATGGCTATGTGAGTTATTTTGAGGGGACAGCAAATTTACACTGTTACATAAGCTGTACACTCACTACTTTACATTGTAGCAAAATGCCATTTCTTCAGTGTTGTCACATGAAAAGATATAATCAAATATTTACAAAAATGTGAGGGGTGTACTCACTTTTTGAGATACTGTGTATATATATATATATATATATATATATATATATATATATATATATATATATATATACTTTATGTGTTTGCTTCCGAGCAGACAACACACTGTCCCCTGTGGTTCGCCCGCACACCTCCTGCACCATTGGTGCCATGGTGCACACATGGCTGAGGTCACGTCTGTACGCCTTTCCCCAATCGCTCTACTCCCACAAGTTTTAGCAAGGGTTTACCAATACCGCTTATGTCATCTTGAGACCTGTCTAAACAAATCAAAGCTATCAAAGTAACCTTTAATGTCAATGAAGGGTAGTGACCGCTCCAACAGAGCTGGTCAAGCTTCATTGTTATTCTGTTTTTTTCCACACCAGATAACATGATCTTGTTTTGCACAGATGACACATGTGTTGTGCATGTGATCTTGGCAAACAAGTTGAAGAGGAGTTAATAGTGGTTAATAATAGCTGAAAGCAACTAGTGCAGACATGTTTTAATTTCCTCACCACTTGCATAATATATTTCTCTAGCATTTACTGTACTCTATTCAGCCTGTCCATTTGCCCATTTTTTTGTCTTACATTACATATTTTTTAAGGTCTCTTGCCAGATGTTAATAAGGTATTAGAAAAAAAAATATTCAAATGTTCATTCTAACAGAGTGTAAATATTTGTTACTATATTTTCAGGCAGCATTGTTTAATAATAATAATAATAATAATAATAATAATAATAATAATAATAATAAACTGCCTTAAAAATGAGCACCATAGCATCAGATGTCAGCAAAAACATAAAGATTGCATTTCTCATCACAGGTCTTCTTGGTTTACTTTGCAGCTTATTGCCCATATTTAAATGTAAGACACAAACATGATGCTGAACAGTTTCATGAGGAAGTAGCATTCATATGTGACTTCTAAAGATTTTGTAAAGCTTTTTTAAAGTTGTAATGAATGAAGGGTGTGTGGTAAACTGATCCAGTACTCCACACCCCAATCCAAAATGCAAATGAGACTCTGTATTCAACAAAACAAAAGGCTAAAGTTCCAGGTAGTAGGCATGTTGTTGTTTTTTTTGTGGGAATATCAGACGATTGATGAATGGTCCCCAGGAGGAAAACCTATGACAAAACCTGCAGCTTTATTTTTCAAAAGCTTTATTTTTCCTTTTTGTTACTGATATTAAAGATAAGGGTAGTTTTCAGTGTAGGCATAGCACTAAGTAACATAATTAATAATATCAGTGGAAAATCCACACAAGGATGATAAGGCACTGTGTGTGAGAGAGCGCTTTGTCAGCTCTGTCCCTCTCTCTTTCAGGTTCAAGGCGAAAAGACTGAAAGGACAAACAGAGCACACCTAAGCAAACCCGCTGTGATCACACACAGTTGAGAATTTAGCGTTTACCGAAGTTGACTTGTTTTCTTTGCAAATGCCAGGTTAGACTAGCATTAGTTCCAGTAGCTAACATAATTTGGCTAAGTAGCAAGTCAAATTCTAGCTAATGGGAAATGTTTTAACAGATATTTTACTCTGGATTAATTAATTATCAGACTACACAGTATAAGTCATGTATATGACCAGCAAACTTAAAGCGTTTGAATGAGGCAAAATGGCTGAGTTGCAGTGGTAGCTCAGTGTGTAAGATGTTGGGTTACTGATCATGGTCATGAGTTCAAACCCCAGCACTGCCAAGCTGTTGCTGTTGGCTGCTTGAGCAAGGCTCTTCACCCTCAACTGCTTAGATGTATCAATAAGATAAATGTAAGCTGTGGATAAGGGTGTCTACCAAATGCCATACATGTAAATAACAGTTTTAGATAAACAATAATGGTTAGTTTTCACATGAAAACATGACTTTATTAATTTCATTAGGTTTACATTTTTCCCTTTTAAAAAGCAAATGAATGTATGAATGAAATATGGGACAGATCATATTTCATTTTCATATGCCATATGAAACATGTTCCTGCCACAGATAAGAATGTTTGGCATGCTAAAAATTTCCTAAAGGATTATTTCCAAATCCATATTACATAAAGTGTGCCACATTAAGACTGTACACTAGTCCATGTCATCTGTATTGTATGTTGTTGCTGAATGCCACATTGTTGCATTTATTGGCAAGTTTATTGTCTAATTTATTGTCTAATGGTTGAGTAACTGAATATGTTGCCTGTTGACTTTACATTGATTGAATCTGATTTTGGAGCATCTAGTTCACTCTCAGGGCCTGTTCACAACTGGACATTTTTCGCAGCACGTTAAACAATCTGTTTTTGCCGCGTTTATTTCAGTGTATTTCACCTCACACCCAATGTTCCCGACAGAGGCTGATCTACTGCAACCCTGACCAGGCTAACTGACGATGTATGCACACTAGTTATAGTGAGTCAATGACATTTTCTATTACAGTGAGACAATGGCATTTTCATTATCTTTTCATAATTTGTTTATGTTTGTGAATATCTGATCATCGAAAAAAGCAGGGAGATAAAAACTGTAAAATATTTTAGCATGAATCTATTTGAGATATTCAAACATAGTCTCCACATTTCTACTGCCACTATTTTGACACTATTTTACTATATTGATGTTATTGCCCACCATTACAACACAGCAGGACAGGGCACTAGTGGTAGATTACTACAGCAACAGTCATAGTGAGGGACTTAATAATAATAATAATAATAATAATAATAATAATAATAATAAAAAGAAGAAAGGATGGAGAAGAAGATCTGAGAGGTAGGAGGGAGCCAGATTATGAATGGCTTTGAAAATGAGCGGTAGAATTTTATAGTGAACTTGTTGTTGGACAGGAAGCCAGTGGAGCTGAATAAGGGAGGGTGTGATATGGTCAGTGGACTTTGTGTGAGTAATAATTCTTGCAGCTGAGTTTTGTATAATCTGGAGCCAGTGGAGAAATTTATCAGATACACCAAAAAAGGATGGCATTACAGTAGTCAATACGGGATGTTACCAGAGCATGAATAAGTACTTGAGTGCTGTGATATGAGAGGGAAGGGCGGAGTCTAGCAATATTGCGAAGGTGGAAGAAGGCAGTATATGAGATATTATTGATGTGAGGAGCAACTGTCAAAAAAAAAGCTCTTTGTTTGAGAGAAAATGTTAACTGTGCTGTTCTCAATGGTAATAGTAAAACAGGGAGTTTTGGAGAATGTGGACTTAGAGCCAATCAGAAAAAGAAGAAGACTTCCCTGTGTGAGTCATTCCCTTAACACATCACACACTCTAGTTTCAATGTGATTGGTGCATTCTGAGCACAGTCACATGCCCCATTATAAAAGGGCGTGCACACACGTGCAACCAGGTTATTGTAAATTTTCATCCACAAAATATTTCCATTTGTACTTCACTTGAAAATTCTTGGTTGCTATATCACATTAAAAGGTAGAAAATTATCTGACATGATTTAGTTTTATTTTTATTTTAACAGAAGAGTCAAAATAACTCAACCTTGTCACTGGAATCCCACTGAACATTTATCAAGGATTTTGAAATTGCAAGTCCATTGGAGGGACCCTTTTAAACTTGAGCAATTGAAGATGAATTGGCAAAAGAAATAAGCCGATTTTGAACCACAATATTTAAAAAAAACAATACTTCATAATAAAGACATCACAAAGCTGTAGTTCACAACAACTTTTCAACAAACTATTAACGTTGTCATGTAATGGAGGTTGAGATGGACGCAAGTGCAGCTAAGAGCTTTTATTGAAGAGAATATAATCCAAAGGACAAGGCAAAATCAACAACGAGGACAGGCAGAGGTCAAACGATCAGGCAAACAGACTAGAGCAGGCAAGGCAGATAATCAGAGTCAAGGGCAAACCAAAACCACAACCAGAACACAATAGAACGACTTGTTAACAACAGCAACTAGATCAACTGAGAATTTACTTTGCCAAGGTCTAGTTTCTTTTAAAGTGTGGTGTGATTGTGAGTGTGATTGGGAACAGGTGTCTGTGTCTTCTGGGGTAGGTTAACGTGTCTGTGTGTAGTTTGGGAGTTGTAGTCATCATCAGCCATGTTTGTGGTTTGTGGTGCATTCTGGGAAATTAGTTGCTAGTTTGCCATGAGATGACAAATGTTGGTCATTTGTGGTATCCGAATCATTTTTTCCCTACTAATTTCATTTTGCAAACATCCTTTTTATGCTTATGAATACATACTTATTTGTTCATATTTATTAGTACAAAGTCAAAATACATTATGTGTGTAAACTGGATATATTCAAATACATCTCTCCTCAATGTATATTGATATACTGTATATTAGTAAATATAATGCATAGTATTTTTTCAGCCCATGACTATACTGTATGTCTATATTCAGTAAGAGTTTTATCAGGTAAAACTCTTTGCAGTTAGTGGCTTTTGGAGAGATAACCAACGTTTTCAAGCATTTGTAATCTTATTTCTTCATTTCAATTGCCTCATTAAGTTATAAAGGATAAAAGATTGAGTTCTCAAAACTAAAATATATTTGCTTGGGTGTGTGTGCATGTGTGTATGTGCCTTCAAGCCAGAGTGTAATCTGCTCATAATGAATAGATGAATCATTTGTTGGTTTACCTAACTGGGTCGTTATGTAGGATCCACTACCACCCACTGTAGTGTTAAATACAATAGCTTTAAGGCTCAAAGCCTCCTGTCTGGCATATTGCAAGAGAGAATGACTCTCTTATGGCAGCCTACTTGCTCTGTTTGAACTGGTATATACAAACTGAAAGGGCTTCTCTGGGCCTTATTCAAATATTACCTTTCACTTGACTTTATTATTTGCGTAACGAATTATATGTGATTGCATCCCATGTTTTAGGACAAGAACGGAAACTGAATGCAGTTAATCAGTTCATATTATTAGGGTTTTGTTATATATTCAAAATGGAATATTGCTTAGGATATTGCTAAGTAGAAGTTTTAAGTAAATATAATGTTTAGATAGTGTATATATGTATGTATAATGTATCCATTTGCACAGTGTGTTAAAGGCATGTTTCAAGAATGTTACTGCATGCTGTTGAAATGTTCAAACAAGTCTCCTGAGCTTTGTAAGTTGTATTGAAGTGTTTTCCCCTTATTACATTCCCTGTTATTCTCCTGTACGTGGCCTCCCTCCTACTGTGGAACGATGCACAGACGCTCAAATGCTTATATTAAACATATAAAATTCTTCAAATTAGCCACAGAACGATGCATTACTATAGCTAATCACTGAATTTTACACTTAATTCCAGTAAATTAAAGGGCTGGAGGTTAGCAAGGTATCTTCCTCATATCATCTATTGTCCTTGCCACCGTTGCCACCGGCTTGCCCAGTAGGGATAAATTCACACGCTTAAAATCTGTATCCTATGTCTATATGTTTCTGTAAAGCTGCTTTGAGACAATGTCCATTGTTAAAAGAGCTATACAAATAAAATTGAATTGAATGTAATTGAGCTCTTTGAATAAAATTGTCAGAATTGTTTTGGAGACATTTGATCTAGACAAATACATTTAACAAAGAAGACACTCAAACAAATGTACATTCAAAACCAATGACTACAAAGTATAAAAACAACCACTATGCAGCAATGCAGCCTGGCCATGCCTTACTCAGATATGAAGATCAAACCTCATTTCATGTAAACAAACACAACATTTTCATAATGGATTTGTTACTGGCAAGTATTATCTTGCTCCAGGGACATGCAGAGAATTCCTCAGGGGCAGGGACTCAAATGTAAAAAAAAAAAAAGGGCTATATCACCAAAGAGCTAATTTGACTACTACTTTAACTACTTTACTAAGTTTAATTTAACTACATATTCTTATCACTCTGGTAGACATTGTAAACAGACTGTGTGTGGTCAAAATAATGAATATGATAATGACACTACTATATATATATATATATATATATATATATATATATATATATATATATATATATATATATATATATATATATAACCTAATTGTATTTTATTTTTACATTTATAGAAATAATTATAACAAAATGGCAACTTTTGTTGGAGAGATGAATCCAAAGAACCTTTAAAAGAAAATTTAAACATTATGAAATAAAAAACAAACAAACTAGGCTACAGATCCACAAATGTGGTGACACACCCACTGTATGTCACTTACTGTAAAAGTCAGTAAAACTATTAATTTCACAATTGCATTTACATTTGGCAGCAGCACTTTGATTTCCATAAAAATGCAGCACTGCTTGCTGAACTGGCTTTTTAGTCTCAAAGCTTGTCATTTTTGCCTTCAAATTTTCATTTTAAAAAGATAATAGAGATTTTACTTATCTTATATCACAATTTTTCCACATCACTTAGGCTACAGGACTAAATTTGCCATATTAGTTAACAAGGGGTAAGTTACTATATGTATATAGCCTCCCAGAGACATCAGTTAGATTTGGATCACCGTCTGATCCCATAGAACTCGATCAGGCAACTGAATGCTTAGAGTCAATGCTCCGCTACACGCTAGATAGAGTGGCTCCAATCAAAAGAAAATAAATTAGAGAGAAAAAGCAAGTACCCTGGTTTAACGATAAAATGCATACCTTAAAACAGACCACTCGACAATTAGAACATAAATGGCGTCAAACCAAATTGGTAGTATTTCAAACAGCATGGAAGGAGAGCCTACTGAACTATAGAAAATCTATTAGTGATGCTAGAAAAGTCTCTCTCTCCACCTTAATAGGAGAAAACAAAAACAATTTGAGATTTCTATTCAACACGGTAGCAAAATTAACTAGGAATAAAACCACTACAGAAAGAAGCACTTAATCATTACATAGCAGCGAAGATTTCATGAAATTTTTTCATTGGTAAAGATGAAAATATTAGATGTGAAATTCAGGCTATTAAATTAAAACCAGACAGTTTTATAACTAACCCATTAGATGGTAATATAGCAGTATCTGATCAACGTTTAGAATGTTTTACTCCCCTTAGAGAGACCGAACTAGCTTCATTAATCTCTTCAGCAAAATCATCAACTTGCATACTAGAACCTGTACCTACATGTTTCTTTAAACAGATTTGTCCTGGAGTAATTGAACTGCTTTTAAATATAATCAATTCTTCCCTTAGCACTGGCTATGTACCTAAATCACTTAAATTAGCAGTTATTAAACCCCTGCTTAAAAAAAACTGACCTGGACCCCTCTCAACTGTCCAGCTATAGACCTATATCAAATCTCCCCTTCACCTCCAAGATCTTAGAAAAGGTTGTAGCACAGCAGCTATGCTCGTACTTGTATAGGAACAACATTCATAAAATGTTTCAGTCTGGGTTTAGACCTCATCATAGCACAGAGACAGCGCTGGTTAAAGTAGTAAATGACCTACTACTGGCCTCTGATCAGGGCTGTGTCTCATTGCTTGTATTACTCGACCTTAGTGCAGCTTTTGATACTATAGATCATACTATTCTCCTTGATAGATTAGAAAATGTTGTTGGCATTAAGGGTCCTCTCCTGGCTCAGGTCTTATTTGAGCGATCGGTATCAGTTCGTAGATGTAAATGGAGACTTCTCAACGTATACCGAGGTTAAATTTGGTGTTCCACAAGGTTCTGTTTTAGGCCCACTGCTTTTTACTTTATATATGCTACCTCTAGGTCAAATTATTCATAATCATGGAATTAGCTTCCACTGTTATGCTGATGATACACATTTGTATGTTTCAGCAAAGCCAGAGGACAGACAGCAGCTTAGTAAAGTTGAGGAATGTGTAAAAGACATTGGACATTGGATGCTAATTAACTTCCTTTTTCTTAATTCTGATAAGACAGAAGTACTTGTACTAGGACCACGTGTAGCTAGAAGTAAGCTTTCTGCTCTCATAGTAACTCGGGATGGCCTTTCTGTTTCATCATGTGCAGTAGTAAAAGACCTTGGTGTGATTATTGACTCCAGTCTATCATTTGATGCTCATGTAGATAATATTACTAGGATAGCCTTCTTTCATCTCAGAAATATTTCTAAGATAAGAAATATATTGTCACAACATGATGCAGAAATATTAGTTCATGCTTTAGTCATCTCATCTCTAGACTAGATTATTGTAATGCCTTACAGTCTGGATGTTCCAGTAGGAGCATAAACAAACTCCAGTTAATCCAGAATACAGCTGCTAGAGACCTAACTAGAACCAGAAGATATGACCACATCACCTCGATCTTATCAACACTGCATTGGCTCCCAGTGAAATCTCGCATTGATTATAAAATACTATTATTAACTTATAAAGCATTGAACGGTCTCGCACCACAGTATCTAAGTGACCTTTTGGTCGTGGGGATGCAAGCTCCTGTGATGCCCAAGGAACTACTAACCGCCCTGGAACACGCCTTGGCTACCCTGGAACTTGGCAGGGAAGGATGGCGAACCCTTAGCCCCCCTAGAAGGTTCCCGCCACACCAGACCGAACGCCAGCGCTATGCTGGGGAGGGAAAGAGCCACCAAAGCAACCCCATCCACAGGACACCCAGGGATGAGCCCATGTCGACAGAGCTGGACCCGGGGATGCCGAAGAAGGCCCAGAAACCCTGGCTAGCAGGGTATGCCCTCCACACGCCAGACCCGCCAAAAGCACCAACCCTTACCATGTGGGTAGATGGAAGCCCAGTCACCGCCCTGTTGGACTCAGGGAGCACGGTGACCCTGGCTTGACCGACGATCCTGCCAAATAAGATCAGCAGGAACGGAACCATCACGGTGACCTGCGCACATGGGGATGCATGGGAAATCTCCGCTGCTGAGGTCCAAATACAGGCACCTGGCCACTCCTTGTGGGTGTCATCCCTGACCTCCCAGTACCACTGCTCCTGGGAAGAGACTGGCCAGGGTTCCTGGCCAGCCCAGCTCCCAAGTCCAGGAGGTGCCCCAGCAAGCGAAGGAGGCACAAGCTCGGCAGGCCTACATGGCTCAAGATGAGGGGACGCCATAGCAGAAGGTGAGCCACACACATCTACTAATCCAATGTCATCTGTGTTCCAACAGGTGAACCGGCAGGGGAACTTCAGGCGGGAGCAGAAAGAGGACCACCGCCTGAAGCATTGCTGGGCCCAGGTGCGTCAGATCAAAAGGGTCGACCAGAGTCCAGACCAGAGACTCCCTTCCACCTACTTTCTAACACAGTGTGTGTGTTTTGGGAAATGTTGTCTGGGGTTGCCATGTTTGTAGGCTGTGGTGGGTTCTGGGAAACGTTTGTTCATTCGGTTGACCTGACAGAGCCCAGAAAGGGGTTCACTCTGGGAGCACTGTTCTTCCTAGGACCTAGACTTTTGGGCTGTCTGGAGTGAAATTCTTGGTAAAGGCTGGGTTCGAGGATGTCATGGGCTGAGATCTAGCACTGTTCTTCTGAACCTTATACCTCCCATTCTATGAGGTATTCAAGCTTGCCATTTCTGCGACGTGAGTTGTGTATGGACTTAACAAGGTACACTGGCTGTCCTTCAATGTTGAGCAGTGCACATGGAGTCATGGAGGGATATCCGTGGCCAATGGTCCAGGTTTGTATGGTAAGTCAAGTTTGTAAGTGACATTGTTGATTCTAGGTCCCAATATATCTGGGGTTCAGTTTCATAGATCCTTGGGGATTTCAAAAGTCTTTGGGAACCACTAGCCAGCCAAAGGAAACAGAGTTTGGCTGGCCTCATCTGTCTCAGTCTCATCTATCGTGTTGTTTCTCTGCGGTGTCTGCATTTTCCTTATTGACCTGCGAGATGAAACTTAGGCTTGTCCTCAAACTGTTGTGACAGGACAACTGTCACGTATTCCACGTGTAGGGAATGTAGCCAGCGGTGGGCAGAGCACAGACACACAGGAGACCGTTTAAGTGTCAATTGTAGAGAGTTTATTTTAAAGTCTGTGAGGGTGTGGGTGCAAAGGTGATGCGGTGGGGTGAAGTGCTCAGGCGCCGGGGTTGTCCGCGGGGCTGCCAGGGCTGTGCTGGAGGTTTCTCGAGCAGCTGGGATCCCGTTCTGCAGTCAGGCAACGTCGGTAGGGGGCAGCCAGGGGGCGGAGACTTCTGTCGTGTTCACAGTCACCAGACTTGTAATCATATACACCTATATCCAATCACAACCATCACTATATAAAGGACTCACAAACACCCATTCAATGCAAAGTAACACTCAGTGTGCCCATACCTGACTTTAGCAAGCCATTTATTCTGTGTGTATATGTTCTAGTTTTTATTGTGTTTTGCTACCTGTTTTTTGCATTTTGAATTGGCCCTAAGATCATTGTTTTTCAACTCATGACCCTTTCTGTCTCCTGTTTATGTCTTTGCCTCACATTTTGGATTTGTTTGCCAAATCCTTTTAACAAAATGTCAAATCTGAACTTGCATCTGCTTCAGCCTCTATTTCATGACACTTAGACACAAATGTTTCAGTCTTTTTTTAATGAATTACTTTGATTAAATGATTGCAAATGGTCACTGTCATGAACTGATTCATTCCTTTCATTGACTTGCTGCTGACAGGCATCACAATTGCAAACTGGATAAAATGTAACTTGGAAGTGAAAACACTGCATTTCCATACATACTGATAACTGACTTAATGATTATCAAACACAGATTTGGCATATGTTTGCATAAATGTTTATCTTTCACTGTTTTTAATCATTCATGAATTGTGTATACAGTATTTATAAATTCATGTGTGCCTAACCTGAGCTGCACCCTTGAGTCAGTAAAGCCTTTTGGCCAATATTTTGCATTATTCCGGTTCAGTGGGTCAGTGTTGTATAAGTGAGTCTTTCGGCCATGGAGATTCAGCATCTTCTTTTAATATTTCTAGCACTTCAGCCGTGACACTTAACACAATTTAAAAATATTTTTATAACTTCTCTGTGTGGGTGCACGGTGGCTTAGCGGTTAGCATGTTCGCCTCACACCTCTGGTTAGGTCCTATTCCTGCCACGACCCTGTGTGTCTGGAGTTTGCATGTTCTCCCCATGCTGCAGGGGTTTCCTCCAGGTACTCCAGTTTCCTCCCACAGTCCGAAGACATGCATGGCAGGCCGATTGGCATGTCCAAAGTGTCTGTAGTGTATGAGCGGGTGTGTGAATGTGCCAGCCCATCCAGGGTGTACCCCACCTTGTGTCCCATGCTCCCTGGGATAGGCTCCAGGTTCCCCACAACCCAGTAGGATAGTAGTATAGAAAATGGTTGGATGGAACTTCCCTGTTTGGCATGACTGGTGTTCATCTTTACTTGGGTACAGTGTAGGTCTTCTTTTCTCCGCTGTTTTCATGTCATGTTTCTTTTCACCTCACTTAATTCACACCTAATTTACATTTTCTATAATTTGTCTAAAAAATTTTTTTTTTTACCCTTTTAGGTGATGTTACACTTAAATATTTCTTATTGGCATGGAAGTGAGTCAAAATAACTTCCACTTTTGCCTTTCTGACTTTTCCCTCATCATTCATTTCATGCCCCCAGCTCTCTGTGCACTTGACCTTTTATGTTTTGTGGGTGTCACTACATGCAAATGAGCTGTGTCAGGAACTTGCTTTGCATTTTACTGGTTTCAACATACGTAAGTGAGTACAAAGAAAATCAGTTTTTACAAAACTTTGGTAAATCTGGCAGAAATTTTAATTCACTTTGACTTATGCAGACAATTACAGTCAACTTTTCTAAAAGAGTGATAATTGAAGCCCAACAAATCCAGAGGCATACTCAAAAACAGGCAATGAGTCAGAATACTGCCAACAGGTTACTGTGGATATCCAAAGGGCAGATACATAGCAACAAGCAGAGTGGTGATAACAATAGGGGTAAACATATTAAAGCTTGGAATTCTACACCTTTGTAGCACGCCTTCACAATGATGGGCTACAGAGTTAATATACAGTAAGGCGCTGGGGTGGTGGTCAATAAGCTAGTGAGGGAGGGAGAAGGAAAACTCAGCCAGAAGAAGGCTTAAGCAGAGCTTCCCCACCTTTACCTAAATGCATGCCAAATAATGATTTGAAATTTTTTCTAAAATTAATTAGACATGAATTCTATCATTTGGGACATAAATGCTGATTGGGCTTAAATTGATTCTTTAACACAGGACTGCCATTTGTTCCATGTTTGATGTCAAGTATTCTTTATTCAAGAGTTCAACAGAGTTTGCAGGAGTTTTTATGTGTCAGTTTTTTTTTTTAAAGCATGTTAGGAAACTTTCAAATGAATAAAATCCATGTTTAGCACTGAGAAATTGATGACTAAGTTTGCGCAACAGCACAATAGTGGATTTCTGTCAATCCAAGGATTTGTACACTTTTTGGCACAAAGCCTTAAGCACTGTCCCTCTCTATAAATAGAGATGATGTCATTCTGGATTAAGCCATTTTTATGAGCATGAATAGGCAATTAGCAGTTATAGTTGGACAAATCGGACCGCAAAAGAAAGATATGTTTAATAATTATATTTTAAGAGTATGAATAGTCAATTATGGGGGCCATAAGTGTAGTAAACTGCATATACACATTTGAAGAGCTGTAGATAGAGAGAACAAGAAATGAAACAAACCTGAAAATCAAACTGCTGGTGCACGTATTGACAAAAGCAAATATGTGATATTTAGATCAATCTCAAACAAGGGCACATCTCAGAACAAAATGCTTGGCAGTTAACAGTTTTGTTTAGTACACACACACTGCAGCCTTTTGTGCATCTAAATGTTGTTTGTTTTTGTTGTTTTTTTTTTATCATTTGAAGTATACTGCTAAATTTACTGGTTTCTGGGGTCCTTTGTGGCTAACTAGACTCAATCCTCAGGTTGGTAGCGGGGTGTTTCTACTCGATGGCAGTCTGCATTTACTTTGTTGATGAGTGCCACTCATTCTAGTGGGTGCTCTCCCAAACCTGTTTGATCCTCTTTAACCACTCATCTATGGCTGCGGTGTCAGTGAGGTTAGTAGTGAGGTTGGTAACCAAGCTCACATTGGAAAAGTGTTAGCCATTTTGCTGAATGCCAGAGAGAGTCCTGGGCATACTCAGTCCAAGGTAGGAACTGAGGCCAATCTTCCTGGTTCTCTGCACTTCTCTGCAAGTCCTGAGAAAACAGACAATCTCTTGATTGGCCCTCTCCATCTGCAAGTTCGTCTGTGGGTGATACCCCGAGGTTGTGCTCACAGTTACCCCAGTTTCTCCCCAAAGCTTGCCCAGACTCATGATGCGAACTGGGTGCTTTGGTCACTGCCGATATTTTCTGGGATTCCAAAATAACGGAACACATGGTTAAATAGCAGCTCTGCAGTGGCAAAGGCTGTGTGTAGGCTGGACAGAGTGATAAGGTGCAGGGATTTAGAGAAATGGTCTGTGATTATCAGGATGACCATGCTACCATTCACAACTCAGGGAGGTCCATAATGAAGTCCATGGCCAGGTATAACCAAGGCCAGTGTGGAGCAGGCAGAGGCATGAGCTTACCAGCTGGCAAGGTTCGAGGGACCTTGGTGTGTGCACAAGCAGTACAGGAGGAGACAAACCATTGCACATCTGTTAACATGTTGGGCCACCAGTGCTTCTCCTGTAAAAGGTGATATGTCTTTTGTGTACCTGGATGACCAGTGGCTATAGTGGTATGTGCCCACATGATGAGTTTACCTTGTAGGGCAGTAGGCACAAACCATTTGTTGTAACTGCTGTGGGGAGGTGCATGTAATTTCTTGATCATGTCCCAAGCGATGTGTTCTTCCTTTTCATCTTGTGCCTTTATGTTCTTGTCAGGCCTGTGGAACAGGGTAAACTGGGACAGAGCAGAAAATAGAGCCCTGCGGGGATGAAATGCTTGGTTGACTTGAGATAGTTGTGGTTTTTATGATCAGTGGATATCATTAATAGATGGGCAGACCCCTCCAGCCAGTGACACCATTCCTCCATAGCCAGTTTCATGGCTAGTAGCTCTCTGTTTCCAATGTAGTAATTCTGTCCTGTGGGGATAATATCCTGGAGAAGAATGCCACTTCTTAAGCCTGTGGAATGCGTTGTTGCCTTCCTCAAAGCAGCCTATTGGGCTATTGAACTGAAGCCCCTGATGAACCATCTGTAAAAGTTAGCAAAACCCAAAAAACTTTGTAGATCTTTTACTGTCCTGAGTGTGGTCTATTCTGTGACTGCAGATACATTGTCTTGGTCCATGGTTACCCCTTCAGCACTGTTGATATATCCTAAAAATGAGATTTTATTATTGTGGAATTCACACTTTTCTCCTTTCACAAACTGTTGATTTTGCAGTAGGCACATAAGGACATGGTCAACACAAGTTTCAGGTGAGGGGGAGAAGATGAGGATATCATCACTATAGGCTATGGTGTATTTTCCCAGCATATCCAGTAGGATGTCGTTGATGAGACAGTGGAACACAGAAGGGGCATAAGAGAGCCCATATGGCATTAAGCAATACTCATAGTGGCCGGAGGTGGTGCTAAAAGTTGTTTTCCCACTCATCTCCCTCCTGAATATGAACCAGATTATATGCACTTCAGAGGTCAAGCTTGGTGTATATCTGGGCTGAATGCAGCCGTTTGAGGGCTGCAGGGACCAGTGGCAGTGGGTATTGATACTTGACTGATACTTCGTTAAGGCCACGATATTCGATGCAGGGTCTGAGACGTCCCCGTTTTTTTTCTAAAAACAAAAGAAGTCAGCTGAAGTGGGAGATCTGATGTACTCCTGTTGCAAGGCTTCCTGAATATATTGCTCCATAACCTGTTATTCAGTGAGAGAAGGGGGGTAATTTCGGTTATGTGAGGGAGTGGCTCCTGGCAGGACCTCAATGGTGCAGTTGTAAAGGCAGTGTGGTTACAGACCGCTGGTCTTGGATTTACTGAATACTTCACACAGATCATGGTATTCTGGTGGAATATTGAGTGGTGACTGGCTCTTCTACTGTAGTCGATGCAATCATAATCATCTGAGGCATCTGGAGATCTTATCGGTCTAGGATATTTTGGAGTCATGTAGTTGCATCCATGGAAATCCCAGAATGATGGGGTATTTGGCAGTACAGATGACATGAAAGGTGCTTCATGTTGTAGAGCTTGTGTGGGGATCTGGATTTGTTCATGGTCTCTTGGTCGTTGAGGTTGACTGCAGAGTTGACTATCACTGCCAGAACAGATACACGATCTGAGACTTGTATTCTTACTTCTTACTTGTAATATGAATGTCTGGTGAGAGCTTGGTAAAAGGGGGAAAGAAAATAAATACCCATGATGTACCAGTGGATGAACTGCTGTACATCATATAAGAAATGATACAGCAGGATATGTGTAATAGCCATCAACTTCAGGCTGTCTTTCACCATCTACTGTGATTGCGACAACAAAATATTAAAATGATTATAAACATGCCCTGCAGGAGCTAGTTACTAATCAGTCATAATCTCTGCAATCAGTTAGAACAGAGGAACAGACACCTGAAATCTTTCGCATGCCTGAACTAATAGATAATTATAATAATATTTTCACATAATGATTTTTAATTGCTTATGATAACTCACAGCGCCTTAACAAACACCCATCATGTTGAGAACTTATTTTCTTCATACCCCTGTCTAACACACAATTCACAAAACAGCACAAAAAATAAATAAATAAATATTTAAAAAAAAAACTGAGGCCAGCAAAAATATACAGGGAAGGATTTGAGAGAGATTAGATATAACATTATCTTTATATCTCTTGTTCTTTATAACTAATTCCTAACTCCTCACCTCCTCACTTGTGTATGTGTGTGTGTGTGTTTGTGTGCGTGTGTGTGTGTGTGTGTTCATGATTTAATGGTGCAAAAGGTAAAGGGCAAACAACTTATATACATGTCATGACATGAGAAAAGTGCCTACCTCTCTTCATTTTGATTCGCGAATGCACACACATATACAAATGTAATATAAATATAATCTTCTTGCCTTGTGAGGATTCTGTGTATTCTGTGAACACTGCTAAACATATCTGCTATGTTTTCTCACCACTGTGGAATATTTGTCCCTGCAAAAAAAGTATCCACTCACAAATATGTTAATGAACTAATCCCTAGGCGTTTGGCCAAAAAGTGTATGCGTGTTTATACAGAGGTGGTAAGAACTGTATGTTCCATAAAACTATATTAATACCATGCGGTAGGACGGTTAGAGACGCATCAGACAGCACTGCCTTTCAAAAACCACTTATCAAACCACAAATATCTGCACATGAATTTTATGAAAAATTACTGTTGTCCTTGTACAGTGTGCACCTGTATGTTAAGTATTGCTGATAAACTGACCAAGTGCACATGTTGCACATAGACAGGATGGTGTAATCTATCTATGTCCATCCTGTTATGTAATGATGTGAGAATGCACATAATACTCATATGTAGGTAATTAGGATTATAGCTTTTAGACTTGTATGCACACAGAGAGAAACACAAAAAATACATCAAAAATGTAAGTAAGATTACAGAATCACACACAATGACCTGGAAAAACTCTCATTTCCATCTATTTGAACTCCTTCATAAAGATGTTCATTGGGGAAAGATATCTGTTTTGTGTTACAACAAAACTTACATAAAATCTTAACCCAAAATACACAATATTCCAATTAAGGAAACAGTAAAGGATGTCAGTACTTTTTTCATACGTGGATTCTCCTAATACAGCAGGGTATTATAGTTTGATATCAAGAGGCTTTGCTTCCATCATTTATAAACAATGGGAAAGTGTGTGCTAGGACTAGGGTTAAACATATTGCTCCATATATGCATAGCAGAGCCATGTCTCTTTACACAGTGGCCACTGGATCTGATCCATTTTACAGATCTGTGCCAAAACAAATTTAGACTTGGCCCAGGTTAACAAAGAATATTATTACATCTGACTCTAAGATGGTGCAGGTCCAAATGTTATATAATATATGGTCCAAATGTGGCAGAGAACCAATTCAGAAGTGTTTCATGTCAGTACTATCCCCACACTCAGATTTGTTACTAATTTTACAGATTTGTTACAGCAGGGCTTGTCATTGTGAAGATGTGCCCATATGTGTTCTGAGTCTTTTGACTGACAGAGTGCCGTTAAAAAGAAGTGCTTGGCCCGATAAGTTATGCAACTGCCAGGGTGGTTTCAGAAAACCCCCATTTTATCTGGCCCAAACATGCTGTCAGGCATGTGTGTTGTTCTCTAAAGAATTAAATATCAGATGCATTGTTATCTTTAAAAAAAGTCTAGAAGGCATTTTTTTAAAACTGTGCAGTCATTTGAATCTGCTATAAAAAATAAAAAATAAAAAGACACAACACAGTGTCTTGTGCTAGCTGCCACAAAGCTCGGTTGTGCCACAAATTAGAGTTAAATTCTGATCCAGTGATTCATTCCTATGTTATGTAAGGAAGGGGAGGTGTTGGGGGGGTTACATGAGGATACTTCCTTCTCCACTTCCACCGCTCCTCCCTAACTTGTTTTTTTCCACTAACCCTTCGCTGTACAGTTTTAATTTTCTGTCGTTACCACAGTTTACCAGGTAATTCAGGTTCTCACTCTCTCACTCGATCTATTCTGCATCATTAAACCACAATTCAACAATAACCATTGTTCCTCTTTCTCTCTCACTTTGTTTTTCATTGTCCGTCTGATTCTTTTCCCCACACAAACACCACTCTGCTTTTTCCCTTTTACTGGGCCTAATATTTCTTGTACATAAACACACATGCTTTCTCTCTCTCTGCTAAAGCTCACACCCTTTTGCCGTATGGTACTCTTTTTCACTGACGAATTTGTGTTGTCATGTAAACAACAAACACCAGCGCCATAGAAACACAGTAGTCTGCCTGTTGCCAGGACAATCGTGAGAGAGCGACTACCACATCCGTGCAGCTGAAGTTGAATCATCAGGCGTGTGTGTAGAGTCAGAATTACATGCATGCAATGTGGCTTTTTAGTGGTTTTCTTTTCTGTAGTGATACTGAACATCAACAGCCTGCAGCTGATCATTTGTTGATATTTAACATAGAACGCAATGAACAAAAAACAACCTGAAGGCAAGATTAAGGAATTATGACTTATCTATCCATAATAATATATTTACTAAATGTCACTGTCAAATATTCTGTAGGAAGCAGTTACGAATTATTCTGATCAAAAGCATTTTAATGTACTTGAAATCTGCAGTGGTTAGAGGAAAGATGCAAGTGTGTAAACTCAACAATTTTGGGGGGCTTTTCCAGAAGTCATTATTATTCATAGTATGGATAAATGCACAGGCAGTCAGTGGTAACAAAGATCAATCCACTTTCATAAGCATGGATCGGAACTAGAAAACAGAAAGGACAAGGCTTGGAAACCCACAATACTTTGTAACAATATATGAAACACCAGGTACACAAGTTAAACATGGACTCAGACAGACAGGTGGACATAATAGGTGCACACAGAGGATCAGGGTGGAGATGTGACCAAAACACAATGGGACATAATCCACAAATGAATGCAAGGCAGAGCCGTGTTTGTGACATAAAAACATATTTGTAAAAAAATATATATATATTATTTGCAAATCTCATTATATTTCTTTGTCAATTAAATTTATTTTTGTGAAACTAAGATATATTTGTGGATCTCATTCAATGCATTTGTGAATTTGTTTAATTTTTGTAAATCGCACTACATTCATTTGTGGATCGTGATCTATTTATTTTGGAGTTATGAAACAATTATAACACAAAATTAAATGTTACAGAAATTTTTTTGTATGTCATTAAAGAAAGCAGTATATTATGGAAGAAGTCTTTTTTCAGACAAAATACACAATGGAGGCTGCTGGGTTGCGACAGTCAAAAGTCTCCAGAAGAACTGTGACTGGTTCTGCAAGATTCTCAGAGAAACTTACCAGCTAATTTCCATATAAAACTTCACAAATTGTACCGGAGCCTACTATTTTTATTTTTAGTCACACCAGATATTGACTTTGTTTCATTTACTAATGTTTACTGCTCTTTGCAGTTTTTTTTATTTAGAAACCATCCATCTTCAACCGCTTACTCCTTTTCAGGGTCACGGGGGAACCTGGAGCCTATCCCAGGGAGCATCAGGCACAAGGTGGGGTACACCCTGGACAGGGTGCCAGTCCATCACAGGGCACAATCACATACACATTCACACACGCATTCATACACTACGGACACGCCAATCAGCCTACCATGCATGTCTTTGGACTGGGGGAGGAAACCGGACTACCCGGAGGAAACCCCCGCAGCACGGGGAGAACATGCAAACTCCACACACACATGGCCCCGGCGGGACTCGAACCCCGGATCCTGGAAGTGTGAGGCAAACTTAAAGCATTTTTGTCTGTCCAAGATTTGGAGAAGGTTATTCATGCTTTTATAACATCGTGCTTAGATTATTGTAATTCATTGTACTCGGGTCTTCCTCAGTCATCTCTTGCTCCTCTCCAGATGGTTCAGAATGCTCATGTCACCCCAATTTTAGCATCGCTCCATTGGCTCCCGGTCCAGTTTAGGATTCAGTTTAAGATTCTGTTGTTTGTCTTTAAAACTCTTAATGATCAAGCTCCTTCTTAACTCAAAGATCTTCTTACACCACATTCATCTAGCAGATTTTTAAGATCTTCTGATCTTATGTTTCTTTTGCATGTCCCTCGATCGAAGTGGGATAGAGATTTTTCAGTCGTTGCCCCTAGTTTATGGACTCATGCACCTTCAATTACCACTTTTAAAAAGAGGCTTAAAACATATCTCTTCTCCCATTACTCTTTTTTTTTTTTTTTTTTTACTATTATCTATTGTCTGTCTTTATTTGGTTTTATTCTGTTTTCTATTTTATTTTTCTTTACTCTGTTCAGCACTTTCGTCAGCTTCGCTGTGTTAAATGTGCTTTATAAATAAAATTTACTTACTTACTTACTTACATACGTACAGCATTTCTTTGCATGTGCTTAAAACATTTGAACATGTACATGCACATGTAAATGCGTGCATGCAACACGTTTGACAGGTTTGATATTTTGGCAGTTAACTGTCTGTCAAAAGCATATTACAGTGCCACTGCAGATCTACAAGCCAACTAACATCATTAACACTTTTATTAACTCGTTTTCAGAGTGAATTTATTTCTTCATTTTAGACAGTCAGTTAGATTACACTATGCCTAAATTAAAAATGACAACGTGCCCACCTTGACTACCATCATAGGGTGAAAATGATGTGTTAAAAATGTACTAACCAATACTGTTCATGATATCTACAAGCATGTTCAATATGCTTGATTACTCACAAGGTGTAATGAGTCAACTCCTTGCTATTTATAACTTATTTATATGTTGCACTATGGCCCTTATTATCACTTATGGTGTGCTTACAGTATGCATTAGTAATTAATAGATTCACCTTAGCCTTTTTCCATCGACCAAAATCCAATTTAAGCATGCTTAAACTGTAAGTGTTTCTATTTGTTTTGGGTTCTTGAGTACATGTTCTGCATTATTGCAATACTCTTTAGTCTTCTATCTGGACACACCTAGCGTTACTGTATACACAGAGTTTAATCTGTTCATGAAACCTTGTCAGACTCGTTCCTCTGGGTTGGGCTTTTTATGGCAGCTTACAATTCAGGTGTTTTACTTGTCTACAGATGTAATATTTTTTGTGATTTAATTAAATAAGAACCTTTTCCTGGTTTGGAAAGTTTACAAGAAGCAAGAGTTGTTATGCCCATTTTATTTCTTAGAGAACCACCAGACAAACAGAGTTTCTATGGCAGGTTGAAAGAAAACAAAAACAATGCTGCATGGCAAACTCAGACATAGGGGCTCAAGTTGAAGTGATGTTTTAGCATCTTGGTGAAGTAATTAGGGTGTCATTGCAAATCTGTGATGCTTTTAGAGGCATAAATGGAGGGGGAGGGGGAAAAGGGGAGAGAGCAGGATGGCAGACGGGGGCGGGGGGTGGGGGAATGGGCGGAGGGGGCAGAGGGTGTCAGCTGCTGCATATAATGGCCGGTCCATCCCTCTTTTACACACTTCCTCCTTCTCCCTCTATATTTTTGCTTCGTTTTTACTAGCTCTCCGTGCAAACCTAAAGGTGAGTAGAGAAAAGTTGAAAGAATTTGTTGTGGGTGTGTTCAAGGAAATGTTTTGCAGAGTATATGTTTTTCAGATCCTAGAGTGCACTGAGTTCAGATTATCGTTAGTGGTTTTTTTATTGTTTCTAGTGATTTTCCATTGTAAATAATACTGCTGCTAACTGTTAAAGTTTTTTATGGTCCATGAATACATACTTCTCAGGTTATCTTTTTGTGTGCAGAATTATTTCTTCACCTCTCTCTCTCTCTCTCTCTCTCTCTCTCTCTCACTCACACACACACACACACACAGAGACTCACACACACACTCACTCACACACACTCACATATATGGCCTTGTTTTAATCTCCCTCAAGCATATTCCTTGCCTCTCATGCTTAGTGCTATTCCAATGTAAGATATAGTATGTGCTTCACTTAGATTTTGCTCGATTATGAGACTGTGATGTGAACTGTCTGCAAAAGATTTTTCGTTTTGTCGAATGTTAGCTACAGTCAGATTTCTTTGCTCTCCTTTGTTCGCTAACCCACTGTCTTAAATATAGAGAACAGCTAGGGCGTTGGCCATAATCTGCTTATGTTTAAACCAACTGTTTTACTTTACCACTCCTCTTTAGTCCATCCTCCTCTTTTTTTGCCTATTATTCCATCTCTCCTCCCTCCTGGATTATGTCTTCTTTTTGGGTGATTCATCCAATCACAGCAGAGAATGAAGCACTTTCTTACTCCCCTTAGGCCAAAGCTAGGCGTGGCACACTGTGTATTGATGTGTGTGTGCGTGTGCATGCACGTGAGGGTGTGTGTGTTCGGAGGCATAACCTCCTTCACTCAAATACATCAGTTACAACAAATATAACAAAACAAATAGTGGCTGTTATAAAATGATTATATGATTGTTGCAGGCAGTGGTGGCTTAGTGGTTAAGGCTCTGGGTTACTGATCAGAAGGTCAGGGGTTTAAGCCCCAGCACTGCCAAGCTGCCACTATTGGGCCCTTGAGCAAGGCTCTTAACCCTTTCTGCTCCAGGGGCTCTGACCCCAACTTCCTGGTATGCTGGGGTATGTGAAGAAAAGAATTTCACTGTGACCAATAAAGTCTCATTATCATTATTATAAATTCTCCCTCTTTGAAACAGAAATGATCCGGTTAATTTATTTGCCTACCTGTTGATGCTAAAGCGCTGATCACTAAGGATAATAAACTAAATAAAATCTCCATACAGTTGTTCCATAGACTACATTCAGTAGAGCAAAATGCATAGTGCATGGTCCCTGCAGCCTTTACTGCTCATCTCATGACCGAAAAAAAATCTGCCTCTTTAATTTCTATGAGTACTTAGTTTTTATTTGCTACAAAGAGGATGAGACACATGTCTTTTATCCTCACAGGATAAAATAAAACTCATTGCAATAAATTATGCATGTGAACTTTTTGTTTTATAATTTTTTCTTTCCAAAAGTCATCATGTCTGGTCTGCAGCAAGGCATGGCATTGCTTATCTCTACCTTTCATAAATATTCTGGCAAGGAGGGCGACAAATTTACTCTTTCCAAGGGAGAGCTAAAAGATCTGCTCAACAACGAGCTGGGAGACGTGTTGGGGGTGAGATATGCTTTTATACCCTACAGAAGAGATTCATTAGCTTTTATATTGACAGATTTAGAGATTCTGCACAATTCTGGTGAATTAAAAAAATGAAATAATTTGCCATTTCTTTATATGTTTTGGTTAACAGAAGTCCAACGACAAGGCCGCACTGGACAAGATTTTTAAGGACCTGGACGCTAATGCTGATGGTGTTGTGGACTTCCAAGAGTATGTCACCCTGGTGGCCTGCATTACCATGCTCTGCAATGAGTTCTTCTCAAAGAAGTAATCAATGGGGTCTGACCCTTACCAGCCACAATAGTGCATAAACACACATACCAGTTATCTATATGTTTTTTTGTTGTTGTTGTTTGATACACAGAAATAAATGTTTGGCATCTTACAATGATAAATGAATGAGGAAAATAAAAGTCTGAAATAAACTATTTTAATAAGTTTTAAATAAAAACCGGCTGTGTTAATTAAATGTGTGCATGTGTGTACTTGTGGTTGGACATAGCAAATGTCAGAACAGAAAATCAATTGCATATGTTAAATGGAATATTTTTATGTAATTAATAAAAGACAGTAAAAGTTCTCCACTGATGGACATGAATACGTATATCGGCTCATAACAATACATGTAATAATCTCAGAAAATGAGTGTGTAGATTTCAAAATGGATCAAAAATCAAATGTGACTCCAGGCTGCTGCAGACACAGACATTTATTCCATTTGCACAGGGAAAAAAACATTTAGTTCTGATTTGGTTGCTTCTTAAAGTCATAATGCATGTGCAGAGCCACTATATAGTCAGTGTAACCAATAGCAAGACATATTTGGCTGTTGTTTGTTGCAGAGATATAGAAAATATCCCAAGAGCATTAAAATATTTTCTTTCCATAAGTGTCATATTCTGCACTGCCCATTCTTCAATTACCATTCTTCAATAGACAGATGAACACCTAGGTCCAACATGTAGCTTGCTCCGTACTTTTCTCCAAAAAGTGCACAGACAGTTCAACCCCAATTCTGAAAAAGTTGGGACAGTATGGACAATGCTAATGAAAACAAAGAGGAGTGATTTGTAACTGTACTTTGAATTGTATTTAGACAAAAAACATATAAAGACAAGGTATTTGATGTTTTACCTAATCAACTGCATAGTTTTTTGAAGGTAAACATTTATTTTGAAATTGATGCATGCAACACATTCTAAAAAAGTTGGGACAGGGGCTATTTAGGACTAATAGCAACGTGACAAATTGAAATAAGGTGATGTGAAACAGGTAATCGTCTAATCATAGTATATAAGGAACCTCCAAAAAAGGTCTAGTCCTTCAAGAGCAAGGATTGCAACCATGTCACACCACTCTTCATCGCCCTCCACTGGCTTCCTGTAGCCACACGTATCAAATTCAAGGCTTTGATGCTCACGTATAAGACCTTGTCTGGAACAGCACCACCCTACCTCAACACTCTCCTTGAGGTTTGCGTTCCCTCACGCAGTCTGCGATTGGTTAACGACCGACGCTTAGTAGTGCCTACTCAGCGTGGCTCAAGGTCCCTTTCCAGAACCTTTAAACTAACCGTCCCTCAGTGGTGGAATGAATTTCCAGCATCAATCCGGGCTGCTGAATCTGTCACTTTATAAAAAATAAAAAATAAAAAAACAACTAAAGACCCACCTCTTCCGCAAGCATTTAACTAACCTCTAACTTGTCAAACCCCCATTATTTAAAAATAATAATAATAACAATAATAAGAATTACACTGGCTCTTACACCTTTACTCTACGCACTTTGATTCTCTAGAACTTATTTAAAAATCTTGTATTGTATCCCTACTTGTATTGTTCTCCGCTTGACATATTGCTTTGCTTGTATTTCCTCATTTGAAAGCCACTTTGGATAAAACCGTCTGCTAAATGAATAAATGTATATGTAAATGTAAATTTGCTGTTTGTGTTTTGTGGTCCGATGAGCCAACATTTCAAATAGTTTTTGGACAAAACAGCCGTCATGTTCTATGGGCCAAAGAGGAAAAGGACCATTCAAGCTGTTTTCAGTGTCAGGTCCAAAAGCCAGAGTCTGTCATGGTATGAGGGTGTGTCAGTGCCCACGGCATGGGTATCTCGCACATATGTGAGGGCACCATTAATGCAGAAAGATATGTACACATTTTGGAGCAACATATGCTGCATCCAGAGCAGGACAACGCCGAACCACATTATGAATGGATTACAAGTTCATGGTTGCATAAGCAGAGAGTGCGGGTGCTACCATGGCCTGCTGCAGTCCTGACCTGTCTCTGATTGAGAATGTTTGGCGCATTATGAAGCGAAAATAAGGCAACGAATACCCCATATAGTTATGCAGCTGATGAAATGCATAATGGATGAATGGGGGAAAATTCTGCTTGCTAAACTTAATCTAATGGTGTCTTCAGTGCCCAAACACTTAGTAAGTGTTATTAAAAGAAAAGGCGATGTTACACAGCGGTAAACAGTCAACTGTCCCAACTTTTTTGGAGTGTGTTGTGTTACAAGCCTCAAGCATGAGTAACCTGTGAACAGATATTGTTTACTGTTTTGTACAGGAAAATCAGACTCAGGAGATGTTACTTGTGATTGCTCAGCAGGCTGTTCTCTGTCTGAGGAGCGGAAGCATCGCGCAGCCCTACTAGCACTCACATAAGTGAACACTCCCCCTTGTGGCATAATCAAGCAATTGCACCCTAAAAAATACTACTCACATACGTTGCAAAAATGCATTCAAATTGTTCCTTTTATACAGGCCAATACACAAAACAACTTAACAATTGTGACAATACATTTGTAGGCATCACAGTTGCAGTCATCAGATTTTAAATTAGTGTATATTTTCAAAAATAAATGAAATTCACAAAGTAAAACATCAAATGGCCGGCTGTGGCACAGGTGGTAGAGTGGGTTATCCACTAATCGTAGGGTTGGTGGTTCGATTCCCGGCCCATGTGACTCCACATACAGAACCATCCTTGGGCAAGACACTGAATCCCAAGTTGCTCACGATGTCAAGTTGGCATGATGGCAGCTCTGCTTCCATTTGTGTGTGTGAATGCATGAATGAGACACAGTGTAAAGCACTTTGGATAAAAGTGCTATATAAGTGCAGACCATTTACCATCAAATAATGTGTGTTCAATAGATGGGGTAAACTGAATTTTCAAATGACTATTTTTGTTGTAGGTTTTTTTTGTTGTTGTTTTGTTTTTTTTTCATCTTCCCTCCTGTCCCAACATTTTTGGAATTGGGGTTGTGCATAACAAGTTTTTTAAAAAAAAAGATAAATGTGACAACAAATAATAATAACAGACTAACTCTTTACCTATTATTAATACTTAAATTTTTATACATTCTGGGGTATGAACAGGTGTGCTGCATATTTAATAGACTTAAGTAAGCCTATATTTCCCAGTACTAAACTTTGGTTAGATTTCTATAGGTGTAGAAAGCTTTAACCATTGTGGCATTGCCTGAAATGTTTAACAAGGAGCTTCTGCAAACACGTGAGCATGTAAGGTCACAAA
Source organism: Ictalurus furcatus (assembly GCF_023375685.1). Lineage (NCBI taxonomy): Eukaryota > Metazoa > Chordata > Actinopteri > Siluriformes > Ictaluridae > Ictalurus > Ictalurus furcatus. The sequence continues at coordinate 8,893,072 of NC_071255.1, read as the reverse complement.
CAGACAAACAGAGTTTCTATGGCAGGTTGAAAGAAAAGAAAAACAATGCTGCTTGGCAAACTCAGACATAGGGGCTCAGGATGAAGTGATGTTTTAGCATCTTGGTGAAGCAATCAGGGTGACATCACTTTTATAAGCATAAATGGAGAGGGAGAGAGAAAAGGGGAGGGAGCAGGTTGGCAGACTGGGGTGGAGAAAAGGGCGGAGGGGGCAGAAGGTGTCAGCTGCTGCATATAATGACCGGTCCATCTCTGTTTGAGTCACTTTCTCCTTCTCCTTCTTCATTTCTGCTGGTCTAGCTCTTAGTGCAAAACTAAACGTGAGTAGAGATTAGTTGAAGAAATTTGTTGTGGGTGTACTCAAGAAAATGTTTTGCAGAGTATATGTTTTTCAGATCCTAGTTTGCACTGAATTCAGATTGTTGTTGCTGTTTGTGTTGTTTTTCTTTGGGTTTTTTTTGTTTGTTTGTTTTTTAGTTGCAATTGTTACTAGTGATTTTCCATTGTAAATAATATTGCTGTAATTGAGTGTTTGAAAATTGAAATTTTTTTTTTTTTTTTTTTTATGTTCCGTGAATACATAGCATACTCTCTTGTTTCCAAGAGAGTATGCTATGTATTCCAAAAAGTTTAATTCATGGACATATTAAGCATCTTATTATTACCTTTTAATTACTAGTTTAATATTACTTTTTATAAGATTTATTAAAGTCTTGTATTTTACGTAATTATCCTGCATTTGCAGCATAGAACCCCTGATAATGTGATAATTCCCCTTTCCTATATAATTCCCCCTTACATATAAGCAGAGTTGGGTATAACGCATTACAAAGTAACTTGTTACTGTATTCTAATTACTTCTTTTGATAATGCAGTAATGTAAAATATTACACTTTAAATTTATGTTTTGTTCTCTTCTTTAGTACAATGTTGTAATAAAATGGTGTTCTTCTTGTCAACATTGGTAAACTGAACTAGAAAAAATATAAATACTAATAGTAAAGGCACAAGCTATTACAACTGTCTGATGTAACCTGTCTGGTTCATCCAATCACATCACAGAATGAAGCACTTTCTTACTCCCCTTAGGCCAATGCTAGGTGTAGCACACTGGGTATTGGTGTTTGTGTGTGTTTGTGTGTGTGTGTGTGTGTGTGTGTGTGTGCTCAGCATAACCTCCTTCACTCAAACACATCAGATGTTAGATATCTGTTCCACTGAGGAAAAACAAATAGTGACTGTAACTTATAAATTATAATTTAAAAAATAATTATAAATTCTCCCTCTCTGTATTTGAAACAGCAATGATCCGGTTCGTTTATTTGGCTGCCTGATTACTAAAGATAATAAAATCCCCATACAGTTGATCCATCGATTGCGTTCAGTAGAGCAAAATGCACAGTGCATGGTCCCTGCGGCATTTACTGCTCATCTAGTGACCGGAAAAAAAAAAAAAAAATCTGGCTCTTTAATTTCTCTGTGTACTTAAATATACACTGTAAAACCGGATAAGTTCATTTAACTCAAAAAATTTGAGGAAACTATTTACCTCAAAATTTTTAAGTTGATAAATCTATTTCTTTAAGTCAAATACACTTAAATATAACAAGTTTGAGTAAAATGTTATATTTGTTATATTTAAGTGTATTTGGCTTAAAGAAATTGATTTATCAACTTAAAAATTTTGAGGTAACTAGTTTCCTCAAATTTTTTGAGTTAAATGAACTTATCTGGTTTTACAGTGTAGAGAACAGCTAGGGCGTTGGCTATAATCCGCTTGTGTTTACACAAACTGTTTTACTTTACCACTCCTCTTTAGTCCTTCCTCCTTTTTTGCCTATTATTCCATCTCTCCTCCCTCATGGATTAGTTCTGTTTTTTGGGTGAGTCATCCAATCACAGCACAGAAGGATGCACTTTCTTACTCCCCTTAGGCCAATGCTAGGTGTGGCACACTGTGTATTGATGTGTGTGTGTGTGTGTGTGTGTGTGTGTGTGTGTGCGTCTGTGTGTCTGTGTGTGCTCAGCATAACCTCCTTCACTCAAACACATCAGTTCTTAGACATTTGTTATGTTGAGAAAAAATAAATAGTGGCATTTATAAAATTATAATAAATTCTCCTTCTTTGTATTTGAAACAGAAATGATCCGGTTCATTCATTTGCCTACCGGTTAATGCTAAAGCGCTGATCACTAAAGATAAACTAAACAAAATCTCCATACAGTTGTTCCATAGACTACATTCAGTAGACTACATTCAAAATGCATAGTGCATGGTCCCTGTAGCTTTTACTGCTCATCTCATGACCAAAAAAAAAAAAATCTGCCTCTTTAATTTCTCTGTGTACTTAATGTTTATTTACTACAAACAGGATGAGGCTACACATGTCTTTTATCCACATAGGATGCAAGTTCAGTGAGAAAACTCAATAAATAAATAAATAAATAAATAAATAAGGCATATAAACATTTTATTTGATAATTTTTTCTTTCAAGAAGTCATCATGTCTGATCTGCAAAAGGGCATGGCATTGCTTATCTCTACCTTTCATAAATATTCTGGCAAGGAGGGTGACAAACTTACTCTTACCAAGGGAGAGCTAAAAGATCTGCTCACCAAGGAGCTGGGAGATGCATTCGGGGTAAGATATGCTTTTATTCGTTACCGAAGAGATTCATTAGCTTTTATGTTGACAGATTTAGAGATTCTGCACAAATCTAATGAATTAAAAAATGACATCATCTGACATTTCTTTATATGTTTTGGTTAACAGAACTGCAAGGACCAGGCTGCACTGGACAATATGTTTAAGAAGCTGGACGCTAATGCTGATGGTGTTGTGGACTTCCAAGAGTATGTCACCATGGTGGCCTGCATTACCATGCTCTGTAACAAGTCATTGTCAAAGAAGTAATAAATGGGGACTGACCCTTACCAGCCACAATAGTGAATAAACATACATAACAATTATCTACATAATAGTTTTTTGTTTGTTTGTTTGTTTGTTTTGATAGAAAGATGGAAACAGAAATATTTGGCATATTACAATGATAAATGAATGAGGCAAATTAAAGTTTGTAATAAACTATTTTAATAAGTTTTAAATAAAACAGGCTGTGTTGATTAAATGTGTGCATGTGTGTATTTGTGGTCGGGGTAGCAAATGGCAGAACAGCAATTGCATATCTTAAACAAAATATATTTTAATGTAATTAATAAGAAACAGTGAAACTCTTCCACTGATGGACATGAATACATATATCAATCATAATAATAATAATATCCAAAAATGAGTGTGTAGATTTCAAAGTAGATCAAAGGTCAGACTTGGGCGTTTATTCCATTTGCACAGGAAAAAAAAACGTTTAGTTCTGAAATGGTTGCTTCTTTAATCATAATGCATATGTAGAGACACTATATAGTCAAGGCACCCAAAAAGAAAACATTTGGCTGCTATTTGTTGCAGAGATATAGAAAGTAGCCCAAGAGCACTAAAATATTTTTTCTATATGTGTCATACCCTGCACTGCACATTCTTCAATTACCAGACAGATGAACACTGAGGCCCCACATGCAGCTTACTACCTGCATCTCCCCAAAAAGAAAAGTGCACTGCACAGACAGTACCTAACAAGTAAAAATAAATAAATAAATATGACAATGAGTAAAAATAACAGTCTAACTCTTTACCTATTATTAAAGGGATCCCCAACTATGAAGACTTGTATGGTTTATTAGATTAACGCTGACATCCGCTATATAAATCCGCTATACAAAAACACTCTAGATGTCAGTTTTTAAAAAAAAAAAAAAACAATAAAAATCCTTGCACTTGTAGGATACCGTTTTTTGTTTACGTCACAATGCATTCTGGGTAGTGACGTCAAATGGTTGCAGAGGTCTTGATTCTCCAGCGACCCTACAGCAATATAAACATGTATTCAGCCGTTTCAATTTGAACCCGAGTGTAATATAAGCGAGGAGGCTAATATAGGAGACATTACTCTGAATGTACATCAAAATGAAGACGATCAGAGAGGTGAGGAGGCGAGAGTGGGACAAAATCAATGGTGTCCGTGTAGCAACTGCACGTCTATGCCAACCGAGAACGTTTGTTGTTCAAGGTAAGCATATGTATTAAACTATAGTATTACGATGAAACGTATTCTAATATCGATCATTTTTAGACATTATTAGCCATCTCGTCATCGTATACTTTATCCTGTTCAAATAGCAACAGCCAGCACGCTGCCACCATGTTATGAGCAAATCTGTGCTATCTACACATCTGCTGTGTTATGAGCAAATCTTTGCTATCTACACAGCTTCTGTGTGTACGAAGGTACTCATATTTTTGGAAAGTTAAGATTCTTGTGATTCGATTGATGTGAACCGTTTTGAGATACAATCACAACAGCAGCTACAATCAATGTCTCTGTCAGACCACCAAAATACAAACAAACAATTACAAAACGGAGGCAACTAACCTCATATGAATCCTCAGAGTAATCCACTGATCAATATCATCCTGATAAAAACAGTCTTGTTATACTGGCAAAGGTCCAAACAATCCAATCATGTAAAAATATTTAGTCCACCTTTCAGAAGAGACCAAAACCATGCATGTACTCCAAATGGTTCAAGAACAGCTTTAATTTTACTTTGGGTATGCCTTGGCTAGGCGGATTAGGCTAATTTTACAGGAGCTTTACTTTATGAGAATATACAGAAAAAATGCACTAACAACATGGTTACAGGTTTGATTATATTTACAGACATCCCTTGTAACACAGCACACAAAAACTAGAAAATTACAGCCAAAAGCAGCACATTGTGGCATTCTTTTCCTGCTGCGGGGGTTAGTAGCTAATTCTTATGAGTGCTCAAGTGCAACCATTTTACGTCATTGACTCAGAGTGCATTGTGCATGTCACGTGATGGCGGCCTCCGTAGGTTAAAATATGTATTAAACATTAAGGATTTTTTAAAAGAATTAACATATTTCATGTGTTTCTAACAACGTATTTTAGTAGGAGAGGGCAATTACTGCATATTAAGGCCTGCAAGTCTTCATTGTCGGGGTTCCTTTTAATAATGTGTTTGACCCGTTAAATTTTTATACATTCTGGGGTATGAACAGGTGTCCTGCATATTTAATAGGCTTAAGTAAGCCTATATTTCCCAGTACTAAACTTTGGTTAGATTTCTTTAGGTGTAGAAAGCTTGACCTATTGTGGCGTTGCCTGAAATGTTTAACAAGGAGCTTCTGCAAACACGTGAGCATGTAAGGTCACAAACAGACAAACAGAGTTTCTGCGGCAGGTTGAAAGAAAACAAAAACAATGCTGCATGGCAAACTCAGACATAGGGGGTCAAGTTGAAGTGATGTTTTAGCATCTTGGTAAAGCAATCAGGGTGGCATCACTTTTACAGGTATAAATGGAGAGGGAGAGAGAAAAGGGGAGGGAGCAGGATGGCAGACTGGGGGGGGAGAAAAGGGTGGACGGGGCAGAGGCTGTCAGCTGCTGTATATAATGGCCGGTCCATCCCTGTTTGAGTCACTTTCTCCTTCTCCTTCTTCATTTCTGCTGGTCCAGCTCTCCGTGCAAAACTAAAGGTGAATTTTTTTTTTTAATTGTTGTAGATGTGCTCAAGTAAATGTTTTGCAGAATATATGTTTTTCAGATCCTAGATTGCACTGAATTCAGATTGTGTGTGTGTGTGGTTTTTTTTTTTACTGTTGTTGATCTTGTTTTGTTTTTTGCAACTGTTGCTGGTGATTTCCCTTTGTAAATATTATTGCTGCTAACTAGCTGTTAATGTTTTTTTTTAATGTTCTGTGAATACATAGCCTACTCTCTCTCTCTCTCACACACACACACACACACACACACACACACACACACACACAATCACATACATACATAATCTTGTTTTAATCTCCCTAAAACATATTTGATTAGATTTCTATAAGTGTAGAAATCTTTAACCATTGTGCCATTGCCAGAAATGTTTGACAAAAATCTTCTGCAAACACTTGAGCTTGTAATGTCACAGCACACCAAATGATGAAGCATTAATTATTTCAACATTTAATGTAAGCACGCAAAAGTTTTCCATGTGATTTTTTTAAAAAATGTATGGATAATCCATGTACATATTAAGCATCTTCATTAGTACTTTTTAATTACTACTTCATTATTACTTTTTATAAGATTTATTACAGTCTTGTATTTTATAAAATTATCCTGCATATGCAGCATGGAGAAATCATTAATAATCCCTGATAATGTGATAATATAATTCCCCTTTCCTATATGATTCCCCCTCACATATAAGTAAAGCTGGGTATGAACATTCCATTTACATAAATATACTGTAGATGACTGACAAATGAAGAAAAAATGTCAAAGCATCTTAGTATGGCGTTCACTGTTGGATAATCCACCTAAGACCTGTTTTGATCCTGAACTGCGTAAGCTGATGTACCAACTGTTCAGAACTGGTTAAACTGGTCGTTCACCCTTGTGATGCTGGTTATGAGCTGGTGATCCAACTTTTAAGTTTAACAGTGGACTAATCTTCATGATGATATCTGCAGAATCTGAGGGGAGCGTGGTGATCTGTGGGGAACCAACACACACTTTTGTTCTTTTTGCTGAACTTCAACAATATCCAAGAAACACAATTAAGGACCAGCGTGACCTCGTGCATGCCTGCCAGAACATGTACACTGTCAGTGTTAGGTTAATCTTTAGTAAAGTAGCGACTCCTTGAGGTGATAAATATTTTGTTCACTTCTTCAGTACAACGTTGTAATAAACTAGTGTTCTCTTGTCAATATTGGTAAACTGATAAATACAATACGCTGATTAGAAAGAAAGAAAAAAACACTAATAGTAAAGGCACAGGATATTACAATTGATGGCAAATTCATGGCAAAAAATAAAGCATATAACCATTTTGTTTTATAATTTTTTCTTTCAAGGAGTCATCATGTCTGATCTGCAAAAGGGCATGGCATTGCTCATCTCTACCTTTCATAAATATTCTGGCAAGGAGGGTGACAAATGTACTCTTACCAAGGGAGAGCTAAAAGATCTGCTCACCAAGGAGCTGGGAGGTGCATTCGGGGTAAGATATGCTTTTATACGTTACCGAAGAGATTCATTAGCTTTTATATTGACAGATTTAGAGATTCTGCACAAATCTGGTGAATTAAAAAATGAAATCATCTGACATTTCTTTATATGTTTTGGTTAACAGAACTGCAACGACCAGGCCACATTGGACAAGATTTTTAAGGACCTGGACACTAATGCTGATGGTGTTGTGGACTTCCAAGAGTATGCCACCATGGTGGCCTGTACTACCATGCTCTGTAATAAGTCATTTTCAAAGAAGTAATAAATGGGGACTGACCCTTAACAGCCACAATAGTGCATGAACACATACCAATTATATTTTTTTATGCACAGAAAGAAATGTTTGGCATCTTACAGTGATAAATGAATGAGGCAAATTAAAGTTTGAAATAAACTATTTTAATAAGTTTTAAATAAAACAGGCTGTGTTGATTAAATGTGTGCATGTGTGTATTTGTGGTCGGGGTAGCAAATGGCAGAACAGCAATTGCATATCTTAAACAAAATATATTTTAATGTAATTAATAAGAAACAGTGAAACTCTTCCACTGATGGACATGAATACATATATCAATCATAATAATAATAATATCCAAAAATGAGTGTGTAGATTTCAAAGTAGATCAAAGGTCAGACTTGGGCGTTTATTCCATTTGCACAGGAAAAAAAAACGTTTAGTTCTGAAATGGTTGCTTCTTTAATCATAATGCATATGTAGAGACACTATATAGTCAAGGCACCCAAAAAGAAAACATTTGGCTGCTATTTGTTGCAGAGATATAGAAAGTAGCCCAAGAGCACTAAAATATTTTTTCTATATGTGTCATACCCTGCACTGCACATTCTTCAATTACCAGACAGATGAACACTGAGGCCCCACATGCAGCTTACTACCTGCATCTCCCCAAAAAGAAAAGTGCACTGCACAGACAGTACCTAACAAGTAAAAATAAATAAATAAATATGACAATGAGTAAAAATAACAGTCTAACTCTTTACCTATTATTAAAGGGATCCCCAACTATGAAGACTTGTATGGTTTATTAGATTAACGCTGACATCCGCTATATAAATCCGCTATACAAAAACAGGCAGGTTTCTGCCTGGTTTCTGCGGCAGGTTGAAAGAAAACAAAAACAATGCTGCATGGCAAACTCAGACATAGGGGTTCAAGTTGAAGTGATGTTTTAGCATCTCGGTGAAGCAATTAGGGTGGCATCACTTTTACAGGTATAAATGGAGAGGGAGAGAGTAATGGTGAGATAACAGGATGGCAGACTGGGGGGAGAAAAGGGCAGACGGGGCAGAGGGTGTCGGATGCTGCATATAATGGCCGGTCCATCCCTGTTTGAGTCACGTTTTCCTTCTCCTTCTTCATTTTTCTGGTCTAGCTCTCAGTGCAAAACTAAAGGTGAGTAGAGAAATGCTGAAAGAATTTGTTGTGTGTGCGGTGTAGGAAATGTTTCACATTAACGGCATTTGGCAGACACTCTTATCCAGAGTGCCTTATATATATCTCATTTATACAACTGAGTAGTTGAGAGTTAAGGGCCTTGCTCAACAGTGGTAGCTTGGCAGTGCTGGGATTTGAACTCATGACCTTCCAATCAGTAGACCATACATTAATTTAGATGACTGACAAATGAAGAAAAAATTTAAAACGTCTTAGTATGGCGTTCACTGTTGGATAATCCACCTAAGACCTGTTTTGATCCTGAACTGCGTAAGCTGATGTACCAACTGTTCAGAACTGGTTCAACTGGTCGTTCACCCTTGTGATGCTGGTTATAAGCTGGTGATCCAACTTTTAAGTTTAACAGTGGACTAATCTTCACGATGATATCTGCAGAATCTGAGGGGAGCGTGGTGATCTGTGGGGAACCAACACACACATTGGTTCTTTTTGCTAAACTTCAACAATATCCAAGAAACACAATTAAGGTCCAGCGTGATCTCGTGCATGCCTGTCAGAACATGTACATTGTCAGTGTTAGGTTAATCTTTAGTAAAGCAGCGACTCCTTGAGGATCTACATGTTTTTGTTCAGTTCTTTAGTACAACGTTGTAATAATCTAGTGTTCCCTTGCCAACATTGGTAAACTGATAAATATAATGCACTGATTAGAAAAAAAACACTAATAGTAAAGACACAGGCTATTACAACTGTCTGGTGTAACCTGTCTGGTTCATCCAATCACAACACAGAAAGAAGCACTTTCTTACTCCCCTTAGGCCAAGGCTAGGTGTAGCACACTGTGGATGGATTCAAACACGGGTCGGTAAAGTGAAGTTCAGTTGTTCAGTCACTATGCCATAGGGCAGGGGCAGCAAGACAGAGAGTGTGTGGGCTTGAGTGTAAGCAAGGCTATGGCTCAAATCTAGGTCGACCAGTTAAATGTTTATACATTCCTGGGTATGAACAGTTGTGCTCATAGTTAATAGACTTAAGTAAGCCTATATTTCCCAGTACTAAACTTTGGTTATATTTCTATGGGTGTAGTATCTTTAACAATTGCGGCATTGCCTGCAACTTTTAACGTCTTAGCTTCTGCAAATATGTGAGCTTGTAAGGTCACAAATAGACAATCAGAGTTTCTTTGGCAGGTTGAAAGAAAAGAAAAACAATGCTGCATGGCAAACTCAGACATAGGGGCTCAGGATGAAGTGATGTTTTAGCATCTCGATTAAGCAATTAGGGTGGCATCACTTTTACAGGCATCGAAGTGATGACAGGGTGGGAGAGAGGAAAGGGGAGGGGACAGGGTGGGAGAGAGGAAAGGGGAGGGGACAGGGTGGGAGAGAGGAAAGGGGAGGGGACAGGGTGGGAGAGAGGAAAGGGGAGGGGACAGGATGGCAGACTGGGGGGAGAAAAGGGCGGACGAGGCAGAGGGTGTCAGCTGCTGCATATAATGGCCGGTCCATCCCTGTTTGGGTCACTTTCTCCTTCTCCTTCATTTCTGCTGGTCCAGCTCTCCGTGCAAAACTAAAGGTGAAATTTTTTTTTTAATTGTTGTAGATGTGCTCAAGTAAATGTTTTGCAGAATATATGTTTTTCAGATCCTAGATTGCACTGAATTCAAATTGTTGTTGCTCTTGTTTTGTTTTTTGCAACTGTTGCTGGTGATTTCCCTTTGTAAATATTATTACTGCTAACTAGCTGTTAATGTTTTTTTTTAATGTTCTGTGAATACATAGCCTACTCTCTCTCTCTCTCTCTCTCTCTCTCTCTCACACACACACACACACACACACACACACACACAATCACATACATACATAATCTTGTTTTAATCTCCCTAAAACATATTTGATTAGATTTCTATAAGTGTAGAAATCTTTAACCATTGTGCCATTGCCAGAAATGTTTGACAAAAATCTTCTGCAAACACTTGAGCTTGTAATGTCACAGCACACCAAATGATGAAGCATTAATTATTTCAACATTTAATGTAAGCACGCAAAAGTTTTCCATGTGATTTTTTTAAAAAATGTATGGATAATCCATGTACATATTAAGCATCTTCATTAGTACTTTTTAATTACTACTTCATTATTACTTTTTATAAGATTTATTACAGTCTTGTATTTTATAAAATTATCCTGCATATGCAGCATGGAGAAATCATTAATAATCCCTGATAATGTGATAATATAATTCCCCTTTCCTATATGATTCCCCCTCACATATAAGTAAAGCTGGGTATGAACATTCCATTTACATAAATATACTGTAGATGACTGACAAATGAAGAAAAAATGTCAAAGCATCTTAGTATGGCGTTCACTGTTGGATAATCCACCTAAGACCTGTTTTGATCCTGAACTGCGTAAGCTGATGTACCAACTGTTCAGAACTGGTTAAACTGGTCGTTCACCCTTGTGATGCTGGTTATGAGCTGGTGATCCAACTTTTAAGTTTAACAGTGGACTAATCTTCATGATGATATCTGCAGAATCTGAGGGGAGCGTGGTGATCTGTGGGGAACCAACACACACTTTTGTTCTTTTTGCTGAACTTCAACAATATCCAAGAAACACAATTAAGGACCAGCGTGACCTCGTGCATGCCTGCCAGAACATGTACACTGTCAGTGTTAGGTTAATCTTTAGTAAAGTAGCGACTCCTTGAGGTGATAAATATTTTGTTCACTTCTTCAGTACAACGTTGTAATAAACTAGTGTTCTCTTGTCAACATTGGTAAACTGATAAATACAATACGCTGATTAGAAAGAAAGAAAAAAACACTAATAGTAAAGGCACAGGATATTACAATTGATGGCAAATTCATGGCAAAAAATAAAGCATATAACCATTTTGTTTTATAATTTTTTCTTTCAAGGAGTCATCATGTCTGATCTGCAAAAGGGAATGGCATTGCTCATCTCTACCTTTCATAAATATTCTGGCAAGGAGGGTGACAAATGTACTCTTACCAAGGGAGAGCTAAAAGATCTGCTCACCAAGGAGCTGGGAGGTGCATTCGGGGTAAGATATGCTTTTATACGTTACCGAAGAGATTCATTAGCTTTTATATTGACAGATTTAGAGATTCTGCACAAATCTGGTGAATTAAAAAATGAAATCATCTGACATTTCTTTATATGTTTTGGTTAACAGAACTGCAACGACCAGGCCACACTGGACAAGATTTTTAAGGACCTGGACACTAATGCTGATGGTGTTGTGGACTTCCAAGAGTATGCCACCATGGTGGCCTGTACTACCATGCTCTGTAATAAGTCATTTTCAAAGAAGTAATAAATGGGGACTGACCCTTAACAGCCACAATAGTGCATAAACACATACCAATTATATTTTTTCATGCACAGAAAGAAATGTTTGGCATCTTACAATGATAAATGAATGAGGCAAATTAAAGTTTGTAATAAACTATTTTAATAAGTTTTAAATAAAACAGGCTGTGTTGATTAAATGTGTGCATGTGTGTATTTGTGGTCGGGGTAGCAAATGGCAGAACAGCAATTGCATATCTTAAACAAAATATATTTTAATGTAATTAATAAGAAACAGTGAAACTCTTCCACTGATGGACATGAATACATATATCAATCATAATAATAATAATATCCAAAAATGAGTGTGTAGATTTCAAAGTAGATCAAAGGTCAGACTTGGGCATTTATTCCATTTGCACAGGAAAAAAAAACGTTTAGTTCTGAAATGGTTGCTTCTTTAATCATAATGCATATGCAGAGACACTATATAGTCAAGGCACCCAAAAAGAAAACATTTGGCTGCTATTTGTTGCAGAGATATAGAAAGTAGCCCAAGAGCACTAAAATATTTTTTTCTATATGTGTCATACCCTGCACTGCACATTCTTCAATTACCAGACAGATGAACACTGAGGCCCCACATGCAGCTTACTACCTGCATCTCCCCAAAAAGAAAAGTGCACTGCACAGACAGTACCTAACAAGTAAAAATAAATAAATAAATATGACAATGAGTAAAAATAACAGTCTAACTCTTTACCTATTATTAAAGGGATCCCCAACTATGAAGACTTGTATGGTTTATTAGATTAACGCTGACATCCGCTATATAAATCCGCTATACAAAAACACTCTAGATGTCAGTTTTTAAAAAAAAAAAAAAACAATAAAAATCCTTGCACTTGTAGGTTACCGTTTTTTGTTTACGTCACAATGCATTCTGGGTAGTGACGTCAAATGGTTGCAGAGGTCTTGATTCTCCAGCGACCCTACAGCAATATAAACATGTATTCAGCCGTTTCAATTTGAACCCGAGTGTAATATAAGCGAGGAGGCTAATATAGGAGACATTACTCTGAATGTACATCAAAATGAAGACGATCAGAGAGGTGAGGAGGCGAGAGTGGGACAAAATCAATGGTGTCCGTGTAGCAACTGCACGTCTATGCCAACCGAGAACGTTTGTTGTTCAAGGTAAGCATATGTATTAAACTATAGTATTACGATGAAACGTATTCTAATATCGATCATTTTTAGACATTATTAGCCATCTCGTCATCGTATACTTTATCCTGTTCAAATAGCAACAGCCAGCACGCTGCCACCATGTTATGAGCAAATCTGTGCTATCTACACATCTGCTGTGTTATGAGCAAATCTTTGCTATCTACACAGCTTCTGTGTGTACGAAGGTACTCATATTTTTGGAAAGTTAAGATTCTTGTGATTCGATTGATGTGAACCGTTTTGAGATACAATCACAACAGCAGCTACAATCAATGTCTCTGTCAGACCACCAAAATACAAACAAACAATTACAAAACGGAGGCAACTAACCTCATATGAATCCTCAGAGTAATCCACTGATCAATATCATCCTGATAAAAACAGTCTTGTTATACTGGCAAAGGTCCAAACAATCCAATCATGTAAAAATATTTAGTCCACCTTTCAGAAGAGACCAAAACCATGCATGTACTCCAAATGGTTCAAGAACAGCTTTAATTTTACTTTGGGTATGCCTTGGCTAGGCGGATTAGGCTAATTTTACAGGAGCTTTACTTTATGAGAATATACAGAAAAAATGCACTAACAACATGGTTACAGGTTTGATTATATTTACAGACATCCCTTGTAACACAGCACACAAAAACTAGAAAATTACAGCCAAAAGCAGCACATTGTGGCATTCTTTTCCTGCTGCGGGGGTTAGTAGCTAATTCTTATGAGTGCTCAAGTGCAACCATTTTACGTCATTGACTCAGAGTGCATTGTGCATGTCACGTGATGGCGGCCTCCGTAGGTTAAAATATGTATTAAACATTAAGGATTTTTTAAAAGAATTAACATATTTCATGTGTTTCTAACAATGTATTTTAGTAGGAGAGGGCAATTACTGCATATTAAGGCCTGCAAGTCTTCATTGTCGGGGTTCCTTTTAATAATGTGTTTGACCCGTTAAATTTTTATACATTCTGGGGTATGAACAGGTGTCCTGCATATTTAATAGGCTTAAGTAAGCCTATATTTCCCAGTACTAAACTTTGGTTAGATTTCTACAGGTGTAGAAAGCTTTAACCTTTGTGGCATTGCCTGAAATGTTTAACAAGGAGCTTCTGCAAACACGTGAGCATGTAAGGTCACAAACAGACAAACAGAGTTTCTACGGCAGGTTGAAAGAAAACAAAAACAATGCTGCATGGCAAACTCATACATAGGGGTTCAAGTTGAAGTGATGTTTTAGCATCTCGGTGAAGCAATTAGGGTGGCATCACTTTTACAGGTATAAATGGAGAGGGAGAGAGTAATGGTGAGATAACAGGATGGCAGACTGGGGGGAGAAAAGGGCAGACGGGGCAGAGGGTGTCGGATGCTGCATATAATGGCCGGTCCATCCCTGTTTGAGTCACGTTTTCCTTCTCCTTCTTCATTTTTCTGGTCTAGCTCTCAGTGCAAAACTAAAGGTGAGTAGAGAAATGCTGAAAGAATTTGTTGTGTGTGCGGTGTAGGAAATGTTTCACATTAACGGCATTTGGCAGACACTCTTATCCAGAGTGCCTTATATATATCTCATTTATACAACTGAGTAGTTGAGAGTTAAGGGCCTTGCTCAACAGTGGTAGCTTGGCAGTGCTGGGATTTGAACTCATGACCTTCCAATCAGTAGACCATACATTAATTTAGATGACTGACAAATGAAGAAAAAATTTAAAACGTCTTAGTATGGCGTTCACTGTTGGATAATCCACCTAAGACCTGTTTTGATCCTGAACTGCGTAAGCTGATGTACCAACTGTTCAGAACTGGTTCAACTGGTCGTTCACCCTTGTGATGCTGGTTATAAGCTGGTGATCCAACTTTTAAGTTTAACAGTGGACTAATCTTCACGATGATATCTGCAGAATCTGAGGGGAGCGTGGTGATCTGTGGGGAACCAACACACACATTGGTTCTTTTTGCTAAACTTCAACAATATCCAAGAAACACAATTAAGGTCCAGCGTGATCTCGTGCATGCCTGTCAGAACATGTACATTGTCAGTGTTAGGTTAATCTTTAGTAAAGCAGCGACTCCTTGAGGATCTACATGTTTTTGTTCAGTTCTTTAGTACAACGTTGTAATAATCTAGTGTTCCCTTGCCAACATTGGTAAACTGATAAATATAATGCACTGATTAGAAAAAAAACACTAATAGTAAAGACACAGGCTATTACAACTGTCTGGTGTAACCTGTCTGGTTCATCCAATCACAACACAGAAAGAAGCACTTTCTTACTCCCCTTAGGCCAAGGCTAGGTGTAGCACACTGTGGATGGATTCAAACACGGGTCGGTAAAGTGAAGTTCAGTTGTTCAGTCACTATGCCATAGGGCAGTGGCAGCAAGACAGAGAGTGTGTGGGCTTGAGTGTAAGCAAGGCTGTGGCTCAAATCCAGGTCGACCAGTTAAATGTTTATACATTCCTGGGTATGAACAGTTGTGCTCATAGTTAATAGACTTAAGTAAGCCTATATTTCCCAGTACTAAACTTTGGTTATATTTCTATGGGTGTAGTATCTTTAACAATTGCGGCATTGCCTGAAACTTTTAACGTCTTAGCTTCTGCAAATATGTGAGCTTGTAAGGTCACAAATAGACAATCAGAGTTTCTTTGGCAGGTTGAAAGAAAAGAAAAACAATGCTGCATGGCAAACTCAGACATAGGGGCTCAGGATGAAGTGATGTTTTAGCATCTCGATTAAGCAATTAGGGTGGCATCACTTTTACAGGCATCGAAGTGATGACAGGGTGGGAGAGAGGAAAGGGGAGGGGACAGGGTGGGAGAGAGGAAAGGGGAGGGGAAAGGGGAGGGGACAGGGTGGGAGAGAGGAAAGGGGAGGGGACAGGGTGGGAGAGAGGAAAGGGGAGTGAGCAGGATGGCAGACTGGGGGGAGAAAAGGGCGGACGAGGCAGAGGGTGTCAGCTGCTGCATATAATGGCCGGTCCATCCCTGTTTGGGTCACTTTCTCCTTCTCCTTCATTTCTGCTGGTCCAGCTCTCCGTGCAAAACTAAAGGTGAAATTTTTTTTTTAATTGTTGTAGATGTGCTCAAGTAAATGTTTTGCAGAATATATGTTTTTCAGATCCTAGATTGCACTGAATTCAAATTGTTGTTGCTCTTGTTTTGTTTTTTGCAACTGTTGCTGGTGATTTCCCTTTGTAAATATTATTGCTGCTAACTAGCTGTTAATGTTTTTTTTTAATGTTCTGTGAATACATAGCCTACTCTCTCTCTCTCTCTCTCTCTCTCTCTCTCTCACACACACACACACACACACACACACACACAATCACATACATACATAATCTTGTTTTAATCTCCCTAAAACATATTTGATTAGATTTCTATAAGTGTAGAAATCTTTAACCATTGTGCCATTGCCAGAAATGTTTGACAAAAATCTTCTGCAAACACTTGAGCTTGTAATGTCACAGCACACCAAATGATGAAGCATTAATTATTTCAACATTTAATGTAAGCACGCAAAAGTTTACCATGTGATTTTTTTAAAAAATGTATGGATAATCCATGTACATATTAAGCATCTTCATTAGTACTTTTTAATTACTACTTCATTATTACTTTTTATAAGATTTATTACAGTCTTGTATTTTATAAAATTATCCTGCATATGCAGCATGGAGCAATCATTAATAATCCCTGATAATGTGATAATATAATTCCCCTTTCCTATATGATTCCCCCTCACATATAAGTAAAGCTGGGTATGAACATTCCATTTACATAAATATACTGTAGATGACTGACAAATGAAGAAAAAATGTCAAAGCATCTTAGTATGGCGTTCACTGTTGGATAATCCACCTAAGACCTGTTTTGATCCTGAACTGCGTAAGCTGATGTACCAACTGTTCAGAACTGGTTAAACTGGTCGTTCACCCTTGTGATGCTGGTTATGAGCTGGTGATCCAACTTTTAAGTTTAACAGTGGACTAATCTTCATGATGATATCTGCAGAATCTGAGGGGAGCGTGGTGATCTGTGGGGAACCAACACACATATTGGTTCTTTTTGCTGAACTTCAGCAATATCCAAGAAACACAATTAAAGTCCAGCGTGACCTCGTGCATGCCTGTCAGAACATGTACATTGTCAGTGTTAGGTTAATCTTTGGTAAAGTAGCGACTCCATGAGGAAATAAATATTTTGTTCACCTCTTTAGTACAACTTTGTAATAAACTAGTGTTCTCTTGTCAATATTGGTAAACTGATCAATACAATATGCTGATTAGACAAAAAACAAAAACTAATAGTAAAGGCACAGGATATTACAACAGATGGCAAACTCATGGCAAAAAATAAAGCATATAACCATTTTGTTTTATAATTTTTTCTTTCAAGGAGTCATCATGTCTGATCTGCAAAAGGGCATGGCATTGCTCATCTCTACCTTTCATAAATATTCTGGCAAGGAGGGTGACAAATGTACTCTTACCAAGGGAGAGCTAAAAGATCTGCTCACCAAGGAGCTGGGAGGTGCATTCGGGGTAAGATATGCTTTTATACGTTACCGAAGAGATTCATTAGCTTTTATATTGACAGATTTAGAGATTCTGCACAAATCTGGTGAATTAAAAAATGAAATCATCTGACATTTCTTTATATGTTTTGGTTAACAGAACTGCAACGACCAGGCCACACTGGACAAGCTTTTTAAGGACCTGGACACTAATGCTGATGGTGTTGTGGACTTCCAAGAGTATGCCACCATGGTGGCCTGTACTACCATGCTCTGTAATAAGTCATTGTCAAAGAAGTAATAAATGGGGACTGACCCTTAACAGCCACAATAGTGCATAAACACATACCAATTATATTTTTTCATGCACAGAAAGAAATGTTTGGCATCTTACAATGATAAATGAATGAGGCAAATTAAAGTTTGAAATAAACTATTTTAATAAGTTTTAAATAAAACAGGCTGTGTTGATTAAATGTGTGCATGTGTGTATTTGTGGTCGGGGTAGCAAATGGCAGAACAGCAATTGCATATCTTAAACAAAATATATTTAAATGTAATTAATAAGAAACAGTGAAACTCTTCCACTGATGGACATGAATACATATATCAATCATAATAATAATAATATCCAAAAATGAGTGTGTAGATTTCAAAGTAGATCAAAGGTCAGACTTGGGCATTTATTCCATTTGCACAGGGAAAAAAAACGTTTAGTTCTGAAATGGTTGCTTCTTTAATCATAATGCATATGTAGAGACACTATATAGTCAAGGCACCCAAAAAGAAAACATTTGGCTGCTATTTGTTGCAGAGATATAGAAAGTAGCCCAAGAGCACTAAAATATTTTTTTCTATATGTGTCATACCCTGCACTGCACATTCTTCAA
Organism: Ictalurus furcatus; assembly: GCF_023375685.1. Taxonomy (NCBI): domain Eukaryota; kingdom Metazoa; phylum Chordata; class Actinopteri; order Siluriformes; family Ictaluridae; genus Ictalurus; species Ictalurus furcatus. The sequence continues at coordinate 8,874,560 of NC_071255.1, read as the reverse complement.
TTACCAGACAGATGAACACTGAGGCCCCACATGCAGCTTACTACCTGCATCTCCCCAAAAAGAAAAGTGCACTGCACAGACAGTACCTAACAAGTAAAAAAAAATAAATAAATATGACAATGAGTAAAAATAACAGTCTAACTCTTTACCTATTATTAATAATGTGTTCAACAAGTTAAATGTTTATACATTCTGGGGTATGAACAGGTGTGCTGCATTTTTAATACACTTAAGTAACCCTATATTTCCCAGTACTAAACTTTGGTTAGATTTCTATAGGTGTAGAAATGTTTAGCCATTGTGCTGTTCTCTGAATGTTTAACAAGGAGCATTTGCAAATATATGAGCTTGTAAGGTCACTGTCACATAATGGAGGTTAGGATGGATGCAATTGCAATTAAGAGCTTTAATGAAGATAGTAATATCCAGAGGGCAAGGCAAAAGACAAAGACAGGCAGTGGTCAGGCAATCTGGCTAACAGGCTAGAGCAGGTAAGGATAGAAATCAAGGTCAAAGGAGTAAACAAAGTCAAAACTCAGGTTAACAAACACTAGATTAAGGCTTGTACACCAAATGACGAATCATTGGTGAGGAACAGATAAGCCTTGAAGTAAATTAAAGTAAATAACACTTAATATTTGGTTGCATATCCCTTGCTTGCAATAACTACATCAAGCCTGCAATTCACTGACATCACCAAATTGTTGGTTTCTTCTTTTGTGTTGCTTTTCCAGGCTTTTGCCGCAGCCTCTTTCCATTGTTGTTTGTTTCATTAGGTTTCTCTTTTCGGTCTCCTCTTCAGGATGTGAAATGCACGCTCCGTGAGTTAAGGTCTAGGCGACTGAATTGGCCAGTCTAAAACCTTTCACCTTTCCCCCAATAAAAACCTTTGTTGAGTTGGCAGTGTGTTTTTGATCACTGTCTTGCTGCATGTTGAAGTTCCCCCTATTTAAGTTAGATGCATTTCTCTGTAAACTTGCAGACTGAATGTTTCTGTAGACTTCTGAATTCATTCTGCTGCTACCATCATGAGTTACATCATCAATAAAGATTAGTGAGCCTGTTCCAGAAGCAGCCATGCAAGCTCAAGTCATGACGCTACCTCCACCATATTTCACAGATGAGCTTGTGTAGTAGAAATTTGATATATTATGCATTTCTCTCCCAGTATTCTGTACTTTTTAAATCTTGAAGTTATTATGTCTTATTGTTCCTCCTGCAGAAGTTAGAAAAATACAGAATGTGCATGTACGCAAAGGTTTGATAATGCCATCTGTGTTTTAAAGAAGCAAGATGCTTGTTAGAGAAGAATCACCAATGTTCAAAGATGTGTATGTGTTAGTTGCTAAAAGACTCTCTTTATACACTTATCACACAACAGAGAGATGAGCAATTGAGAGTCTTTTTTAGTGTCCCTTGCAGTTCCCCAGCTCCTTTTCTTTTTGTTAGATAGGTAAGAGAGAGTAAAACAACTATTATGGGATGTGAAAGGAAGACTATAATGATGAAGAATAACTCATTTCATATGGCAACAAGAAGGAGGATCTATGTTAATCAAGTTTGTTATAACCAATGATGTATTTTACTCATTGTACTCTATATCATGAATAATTCATTTATGTCTCTATGAATATCCATGGTCAGTTCGGAGTCCCTCGCAGTGCTCTGAGGTATGGTACGGTAGGTAACGTAAGAGTGGCTCCCCTGGCTTGTGAGCAATTGCTGATTTAATAAATTATGTTAACTGGACTCTCCATGGAATTTTTAATTTAAACAACAGCTTGTATGTTTTGGAACATGAGCATATCCTTTCTTTCTCTGCACTTTGGCCTTTCCATCACTTTAGCAGAGGTTAATCTTAGTTCCAGAACTTTGGCTCATATCTGTATTACTGATGATCAGTGGTTTAGAGTTTTTTTAAGAACAGGCAATACAAATGCCAAGGCAAAAGGCATAAACAAAGACAGGCAAAGATCAGGCGATCAGCAAACAGGTATGAAGTAGGCAAGGCACACTAGAAAGGCAACTTGTTGTAAAATGGAGCGTAAATTGCACCTTACTAGCTTGAATGTCTACTATCAAGTGTGGAAGGATCTTCTGGGTGATTACAGAGCATTAATCGAAACTGAAAGATCATCTTATTTCTCTCAGACTATTGCAAACAATCAAGGAAATCCCAGACACTTGTTCCAAACCATAAAGAGATTGCTTCAAGTTAATGCTGTTGCCACCTTGCCTGTTTCTCAGCAGCCATGTAATTCTTTTCTTCAGTTTTTTAATTCTAAGATTGATAATGTTTGCAAACAAATTTCTGTCACATCTGACTCCACCACTTCACTCCATCCATCTGGGTTTGCTGGTGTTTCTTTCACTCATTTCTCACTGTTTGATTCTGAGCCTCTCACAACAGAGGTATCCAGCATGAAATCAACCACTTGCTTGCTTGATCCTATTCCCACAAGCCTATTTAAATTTTGCTTCCATTTTTGGTCTCATACTATCCTTAGTATTATAAATGATTCATTGGAGACTGGGCTTGTTCCAGCAGTATTAAAGATTGCTGCTGTTACAGTTGTGCCAAAGAAAGAAAATGTTGCTGTGGGTGATTTTAACAATTTTCGTCCCGTCTCAAATCTTCCATTTTTGGCAAAAATACTTGAACGTGTTGTTGCCTCTCAATTGAGTAATCATCTTATAATTAATAACCTCTTTGAACCCCTTCAGTCAGGTTTTTGTAAATTTCCCAGTACTGAAACAGCGTTGGTCAAAGTTACCAATGACTTGTTGATGGCCTCTGATTCTGGAGCTACTTCCATTCTCATTCTTCTTGATCTTAGAGCCACCTTTGATACTGTTGATCATGGTCTTTTACTTACCCGCCATGAAAGTGTTTTTGGTGTGTCCGGACAGTTTTAAACTGGTTTAAATCCTATTTAACTGACCGTTCCCAGTTTATTTCCATGGGTGGTTACAGGTCTGACACTAGCTCTGTGCTCACTGGTGTTCCTCAGGGATCAGTTCTAGGCCCTTTACTTTTCAATATCTATTTATCTCCTCTTATGCATCTGCTGTGATCATTCGCCCTCCATTATCACTTTTATGCTGATGATACCCAAATCTACATTCACTCAAAATCTGATAAAAACCTTGATGGTTGTTTTCTTTCTGACTGAATTTCTGAGATAAAAACATGGATGAATAAAACTGTTCTGTGCCTGAATAGCAATAAACCCGAAGTTATGCTTATAGGTTCCTGTCATCAAATTCTCAAAGCTGGTCCACTGTCTCTGTTTGTTGATGGCTCTGTTCTAGAGACTCAAAATAAAATGAGGAACCTTGGAGTCATTTTTGATACCTGCGTTACATTTGATTCTTTTGTTCAGAGCACTGTTAAAGCATCCTTTTTTCACCTCAGAAAAATAGCAAGATTGCACCCTATGCTAAAGTTCTCTGTAGCTGAACAACTGATTAACTCATTCGTTGTCACTCGGATAGATTACTGTAATGCCCTTTTAGCCAGAGTTTCTAAATCCACACCCAATAATGTACAAATCTCTGCTGCCAGGATCCTGACTGGGACCAGGAAATGCAATCATATTACTCCTGTTCTGGAGTCCTTGCACTGGCTCCCAGTCAGGTTCCGTGTCGATTTTAAAATTATGATGCTGACATACAAAGCATTACTTTGGTTGGCTCGTCATTATTTATCTGCTTTATTAATCCCTTACAAAAAAAAAACTACATAAATGTAAAAGTATGGTGTACACTGTTGTATAATCCACCTAAGACCATTTGAATCTTGAACTGCTTAAGCTGATGTGCCAACTGTTCAGAACTGGTTAAACTGGTCTTTCAGGCTTCTGATGCTGGTTATGAACTGGTGAACCGACTTTTAAGTTTAAAAGTGGACTAATCTTCATGATGATATCTGCAGAATCCAAGGCAAGAGTCATGATCAGTGGGGACCCAACACACATTTGTTCTTTTTGCTGAACTTCAACAAAATCCAAGAAACACAATTAAGGTCCTGCATGACCTCTTGCATATCTGTCAGAGCATGTACATTGTCAGTGATAGGTTAATCTTTCAAGTAGGCACTCTTTGAGGCAATACCTGTTTTGTTCACTTCTTTATTACAATGATAGCACATACGTGTGGAGGTGGGGGCATGGTCGAGCACCGTTTTGTGAATGGAGGGTGGAGCCAGGAATAGTGAGTGGCAAGGACCTGCATCTGTGTGGGATTTTTCTAACTAGTGTTCTGTGTTTCAGTGAGCGGCAGCAATGAAAAAAAGGGGAGAGACAAAAGCCATAAGAGAGAGAGATGAGCAGCACAGAGCCATGTGTGTGTGTGTGTGTGTGTGTGTGCGTGTGTGTGTGTATACATGTGCATAGGGACGTAGAATCGCTGAGAAGCGAAGGAAAAAGAAATCAGAAAAATGAAGATCCCCTTTTTGAGTTGCCCCAAACCTGCCTACCATTTCCCCATTTCCATGGCCACCACAACCACCTTCAAGCATGCCGCGGAGGCATGACACTGGCCACTTACTGCCTCTACTGTCAGGGGAGCTGAGGATGTAGTTGACCTAGTGGTCGAGCAAGTCGTCACCTGGCTACCAGAGAGGGTGGAAAAATGGGTCCAGTACCACAGTCTGGCGTCACTAGAAGAGGAGGTCCAACTGGTGGAGGACCACTTTGCAGCATACCTGGAAGCAGGTGAGCCCCCCTCTGCTCCCTTTCTCTCTCTCACTCTTTTTTCCCTTTTCCCTCCCTGTCCTTGCACTTCAGAAGCAGGCAACAGTTCCCCCAAAATCAGATCCCCAAACCTGGGTTTTCCCTACCCCTCCATCGCCCCATTTTTGTTCCGCCCCAAGACCCCCCCCCCGGGGTCGGCACTGGGTACAACAGGTAAAGGTGAGGTGTGTGCTTGGGGATATGCATGAATACTGCCTAGTGGCCTTCACTATCAAAGTCCAGGGACAAAACCATAAAAAAGAGGCGCTGGTTAATCTCCGACTCATGTATCCACTGATTTTAGGAACAAATTGGCCAGCATTTCAGACATTGAGAGGACTGTGTAGTGTTTTGTATGGCATTCTGCGAATGTCAGCTGGTGAATCCGCTGGCCATCTCAGCCTGCAGTGTTGTGGAGGCACTCTTCAAAATTATTTCCCGAGTTGTCCCAGGAATGATCAAGGCAGATGGTTTGGTCTGGTTCTGTGTGAACTTTAGAAAAGTCAGCGAGGTGTCTAAATTTGAAGTGTATCCAATACCCTGCATTGACAAACAAACAAACAAATCGGTCAGGTGTGACTCATTTTTATTCAATACTAGATTTGACACAAAGATATTGGCAGATTCCCTTGTAGGTTTCTGGGGCTGGCTGGCTATTATCATAGGTTTCTGCATAATTATTCGGATTTCACAAGCCCGCTGACAGATCTCACTAAAAAGGGAGCACCACATCCGGCTTAGATCTGCCAGCAGCAAACTGGATGGCTCCCCATTTCAGATGTGCAGTGAGGGTATGTGGAGGTGAGGGGGTAGAAGCCCTGGCTCTCTGCTTCCATTCCCGGCCAGATAAAGAGGTCTTTCACTTTTTCCAGAGTGTTTCCTGCCCCCAGGTGGACCCTGAGTGGATGGGCATGGGCCAGGTGCATCAGTATTTGGGTCCTTGTCTTGGGGAACACCAGGAGGTCCACGACTTCACCTGTGTGGCTGGTCCGGTGGTAAAGCAGGCCTCCCCTGACTAGAAAGTAGGTTGTGGGGAGTCTCTGGTCCAGACTCTGGTTGACCCCTTCGATCTGACACACCTGTGCCCAGCAATGCTTCAAACGGTCGTCCTCCTTCTGCTCTTGCCCAAAGTTCCCCTGCCATTTCACCTGTTGGAACACAGACAATATCGGGTTAGTATATGTGTGTGGCTCACCTTCTGCAATGGCGTCCCCCTCATCTTGAGTCATGTAGGCCTGCCGGACTCGTACCTCCTTCGCTCGCTGAGGTGCCCTCTTGGTATTGGGAGCTGGGCTGGTCGGAAACCCTGGCCAGTCTCTTCCCAGGAGCAGCGGTACTGGGAGATCGGGGATGGTGCCCACCAGGAGTGGCCAGGTGCCTGCTCTGCCTTGTATTTGTACCTCGGCTGCGGGGACTTTTCCGTGCATCCCCATGTACGCAGATCACCGTGATGCTCTCATTCCTTCTGACTTTTTTTGGTAGGATCATCGGTGTGGCCAGGGTCACCGTGCTCCCTGAGTCCAACAGTGCGGTGACTGGGTTTTCCTCTACATGTGGAGGGCACACCCTGCCAGTCAGGGTTTCTGGGCTTTCTTCTGCATCTCCGGGTCATACATATATGTATGTTACAGCCTTATTCCAAAATGGATTAAATTGATTATTTTCCTCAAAATTATACAAATAATACCCCATAATGACAATGTGAAAGAAGTTTGTTTGAAATCTTTGCAAATTTATTAAAAATAAAAAACAAAAAAAGCACATGTACATAAGTATTCACAGCATTTGCTCAATACTTTGTAGAAGCACCTTTGGCACCAATTACAGCCTCAAGTCTTTTTGAGTATGATGCTACAAGCTTGGCACACCTATTTTGGGGCAGTTTCTCCCATTCTTCTTTGCAGGACCTCTCAAGCTCCATCAGGTTGGATGGGGAGCGTCGGTGCACAGACATTTTCAGATCTCTCCAGAGATGTTCGATCGGGTTCAAGTCTGGGCTCTGGCTGGGCCACTCAAGGACATTCACAGAGTTGTCCTGTAGCCACTCCTTTGTTATCTTGGCTGTGTGCTTAGGGTCGTTGTCCTGTTGGAAGATGAACCTTCGCCCCATTGTGGACAACCAGTAATTCCAAGCGTCTGACAGTAGATTTTTTGAAGATATAGATTTTTTGAAGATATAGATTTTTTGAAGATAATTTTGAAGATCTAAAATTATTTAGTATGAGATATAGACAAAAAGAAATGTGAAGAAATCACAACGGTGGCAAATATTTTTTAACAGCACTGTATGAAACTCTGTAAAAACTACAGTATCCCATACTCTATAACCCTTCAGTGTGGTGTAATGGCACTCAGCTAAGAGCGAGACCTATAGTCCCAGCTGTCAAATGGTGAACTGTCTGGATTTTCTCTGTTAAGTTACAGTATCTTACAAACTACAATTTATATAGTGTGGTGCCTCCAAACCATACTCAAATTTGCTTTGGTACCTTGTTGTTCCTAATAAAATTACATTTTAACAAACATAGGTTATGAACTGGTTTCTTTCGCTTCGTATTACCAGCGTGCGTAAAAATTCACTTAGGAGCACACGAGGTAGCAAGTAAAAAGGAAAACAAATATTTCTTTCTAAATAAATTAAACTTACTCAAAGAAAAATAACTAATTACTTTAGGATTAAACAAAGACAATAAAATATTTAACCCTTCTTCTGTCTTACTAGAAGAAATAAAATAAAATAAGAAAAGAGAATGAAAGAAAACAAAGAGAAAGGGGGAGAAAAGAATGGAAATAAACTAAATCACACAGGGTTAGAAAATCCCTAACTGACCCTCAAACAAGCACGCGGGATGAGTCAGAAAATTTTTAAGTGACCTGATAAAAACACATCAAGAAGGCTCAATTCACAAACAACATTACAGTTTTAATAGCAGGAGGCACACCTAATTCCACCTGTTCAATCAGTTGAGCTTGGCTTTCAATAGACTCAGGTGTGGCTTCTGCAGTAGAGCAAAACAGCACAACAACTATACACTATAGAGCAAAACAGCACAGAAATTATGCACTATAGAGCAAAACAGCACACCAACTATACACTATAGCGCAAAACAGCACAGAAACTATACACTGTAAAGCAATGAAGTACAGAAACTATACACTAAAGAGCTAAGTACAATAACTTGACACTACAGAGCTATACACACTGCAGAAACAAACAAACAAAAAAACCTGGAAATTGCTTCCTAATGTGCATTTTCACTGAGCTAAGGATTTTCATTTTTGCTAGAGGGCTGCATTAGAAGCGTAAACATTTCACACGGACCATTCAGATAGTAAATGCTTCCATCTTGTGGAGTTCTTTTTACAGTCATGCAAACAAATGCTTTATGAAGTCGCAGACGTGAAAATTTTAAAGTGACATGATTAAAACACATCAAGAACACTCAATTACATACAACATACAGTATACATTATAGAGCAGGGGTGTCTAATCTTATTCGCAAAGGGCCAGTGTGGGCGCATGTTTTCATTCCAAACAAGCAGAAGCCACACCTAATTCCACCTGTATAATCAAGTTGAGCTTGGCTTTCAACAGACTCAGGTGTGGCTTCTCATAGATGGAATGAAAACCTGCACCCACACCATTTCTGGATAAGATTTAACTCCCCTCAAATAGAGCAATACAGCACAGCAACTAAACAATATAGAGCAAAACAGCACAGAAACTGTACACTATAGAACAATACAGCACAGAAACTACAGTATACATTATAGAGCAGGGGTGTCTAATCTTATTCTCAAAGGGCCGGTTTTAACACCCCTCAAATAGAGCAATACAGCACAGCAACTATACACTATAAAGCAATGAAGCACAGAAACTAAACACCATAAAGCAATACGGTTCAGTAACTACACACTATAGTGCAATACCGCACAGCAACTATACACTATAGAGGAAAACAGCACAGAAACTGTACACTAAAGAACAATACAGCACAGAAACTAAACACTATAGAGCAATACACTTCAGAAACTACACACTAAAGAGCAATACAGCATGGAAAATATACATTATAGAGCTAAGTACAATAACTTGACACAACAGAGCTATACACACTGTAGAAACAATCAAACAAAAAAACCTGGAAATTTCTTGATTTTAGGATTTTCATTTCTGCTAGAGGGCTGCATTAAAAGTGTAAAGATTTCACACAGACCATTCAGATAGTAAATGCCTCCATCTTGTGGACTTCTTTTTTCAGTCATGCAATCAAATGCTCTGTGAACAAACTGAATGGTGGCATCCTCTGAATCGCACCAGAAATATAAATCAGTCCACTTAAAGCATTTAAAAATATTACAAAATATTTACCACACTCATTACACTAAAAAATCTTTTTTACTGTCACAAAATAATTTTGTTAAACTTTCATTATTACAGCACATTTGCCTCTATCCACTGAAGCCCAAACACTGATAAAGTCATCATCACCAAATTAGTGCACATGTTTCTACATTTCTACAAAAAAATCTACTATATAGAGAAGTTAAGATTTATAAACTAAACAAAGTCAACATTTATGTATGCATCAATTATAAACAATAAATGCAATAATAAATGCTTCAGTAGCCTAAGGTACACTTTTTGCAGCCAACAGTTTAAGCTCTTGGTTACTGCTAAGAAGGTTGGGGGTTCAAGCCCCAGCACCACCAATCTGCCACTGTTGGGCCCTCAACCCTCTCTGCTCCAGGGGCACTGTATCATGCCTGACTCTGCGCTCTTACCCCATCTTCCTAATAAGCTGGGATATGCGAAAAAATTATTTCACTGTGCTGTAATTGGTATGTGACAAATAAAGCCTGCTTCTTCTTCTATAAGCAAATTGCCCGGTAAGTTTTTCTAAGCATCCTTGAGAATGTGCCATGGTTCTAACTGAGACTTTGACTGTCATTCTTGCTTCTGATTTTGTAGGTAAAACCTGACTGTCACGAGTTCCCCTTTAAGCAGCGTGCTGTGGAGCATGTGAGCGCGCGTGCACGAGCACCTGCTTTTCCCTTGTGGACAATTGTGACATCTCGACACGTGCATTTGTTTATGTTTCTGTTATGTCTCCTCCCCGTTCTGTCATTGGTTGTAGTTTCACATGTGTCTGAATTGCCCTCAGCCGTCAGCCATTACAACACTGATTATATGGCCGACCAAGTTCTGCTCACGCCCAAGTCTAACGACACGGCCAACCACGTTCTGCTCAAGCCCGAGTCTACCGACCCGGTCGCCCAAGTTCAGCCCACGCCCAAGTCTACCGACCCGGTCGCCCAAGTTCAGCCCACGCCCAAGTCTAATGACACGGCCGACCAAGTTCTGCCAAAGCCCGAGTCTGCCGACACGCACAGCCAAGTTCTGCTCACGCCCGAGTCTGCCGACACACACAGCCAAGTTCTGCTCACGGCCAAGTCTGCCGACACGCACAGCCAAGTTCTGCTCACGCCCGAGTCTGCCGACACGCACAGCCTAGTTCTGCTAACGCCCGAGTCTGCCGACACGCACAGCCTAGTTCTGCTCACACCCGAGTCTACCGACTCGGCCGCCCAAGTTCTGCTCACACCCGAGTCTACCGACTCGGCCGCCCAAGTTCTGCCCATGCCCAGGGTTCACCTGTGACCTCAGAGCCCCAGCCTGAGATCTACGAGGAGATCTCAACTCCAGAGCTGCGACCTTCCTGTTCAGCTGTGGACGTCGCTCAGCCTCCCCGCTCAGCTGTGGACGTCGCTCAGCCTCCCCGCTCGACTGTGGACGTTGTTCAGCCTCCCCGCTCGACTGTAGACATCGCTCAGCCTCCCTGCTCGGCTGTGGATGTCGCTCAGCCTCCCCGCTCGGCTGAGGTCGTCGCTCAGCCTCCCCACTCGGCTGAGGTCGTCGCTCAGCCTTCCTGCTCCATGGCAAACATCGTTCCCCCCTCCTGCTTTTTTGTTTCGCCAAGAACGCCGTGCGGTCTCCAGGCTCTGCTTGGGACATTCTGCCCAGGGGGCCGGGGCCGCCAATGGAGATGAATGTTTCATGGCACTCCAGGAGGAGTGCCCGGGGGGGGGGGGGGATGTTCTGTCACGAATTCCCCTTTAAGCAGCGTGCTGTGGAGCATGTGAGCGCGCGTGCACGAGCAGGTGCGCGAGCACCTGCTTTTCCCTTGTGGACAATCGTGACATTTCGACACATGCATTTGTTTATGTTTCTGTCATGTCTCCTCCCCGTTCTGTCATTGGTTGTAGTTTCACATGTGTCTGAATTGCCCTCAGCCGTCAGCCATTACAACACTGATTATCTCCGCATATATATCGCGTGCCTCCCAGCACACAACGCGGAATATTGAATGAGTTATAGTAGATTAGTTTAGAGTCCTTATGATAGATAACCACAGTCAGTCCATAGTTTCATGTTTCATGTTTCGATTCATAGTCATGGTTCATGTCATGTTTCATGTTTAGGTTCGTTTGTTAAGTTCACGCTGGTTTCTCCGCTACCAGTCCCTCGCTGTTATTTATGTTTCATGTTTGGTATATCGACCCTCATCCCGCGACCACGACTTTGATTCCTGCCTTGCCTCGTTTATGACTGTTTGCCGATCATCTGAACTTTGCATGTTACTGGATTACGTTTTTGGATCACGTTCTGGATTTACCTGCCTGTGGGTCTCTCAATAAAACTATTGTTCAACCTGCGATTGCATCCTACCTTATCTCCGTTGCGTCACGAAACATGACACTGACATCATGTTTTTTTTTATTTTGTTTTGTTTTTTTAAAGGGGTGCAATATCTAATATACTGATCAGCCATAACATTAAAACCACCTCCCTAATATTGTGTAGGTCCCCCTTGTGCCACCAAAACAGCTCTGACCCTTTGAGGCATGGACTCCACAAGCAGCAGATCCTTTAAGTCCTGTAAATTGCAAGGTGGGGCCTCCATGGATTGGAGTTGTTTGTCCAGCACGTTCCAGAGATCCTTGATCGGATTGTGATCTGGGGAATTTGGAGACCAAGTCAACACCTTGAACTCTTTGTCATGTTCCTCAAACCAGGAACGTGAAAAACTTTTGCAGTGTGGCAGGGTGCATTATCCTGCTGAAAGAGGCCACTTGAATTAGGGAATACTGTTGCCATGAAGGGGTGTACTTGGTCTGCAACAATGCTTAGGTAGGTAGTACGTGTCAAAGTAACATCAGACGAGGCCACCTTCTTCCACTGCTCCATGGTCTAGTTCTGATTATAGGGCAGTTGTGGCTCAGCGTTTTGGAATCACTAAGTTTAAAAATGTGCTGTATAAGTGCAGACCACTTACCATTGTGATGCTCACATGCCAATTGTAGGTGCTTTCAGCGGTGGACAGGGGTCAGCTGGGGCATTCTGTCCGGTCTGCAATTACGCAGCCCCATACACAGCAAGTTGTGATGCACTGTGTGTTCTGACACCTTTCTATCATAGGCCTTTTCAGGATTATTTGTGCTACAGTAGCTCTTATACAGAACAGAACTGACTTAAATTTACATGGGGTCCTTGGGTAATTTCCTTTTTTACAGGTCACCCTCTGTAACTGTATTTATGTCCAGGTTGGTCAGGCCTCCTCTGAGAAAATTACAGGCTGATTAACCTACTGTTTTTTTCAAAAACTCAGTGGTCATCTGATCATTTTAGTCCCATGCACATGTCTGTGATTTTCTATGCTGGAAATAAATATTGTCGCGACGGACTGACAGCCGGCGCACAAGAAATTAAAATCGCTCCTTCCCCGACTGCCACGCTGGCGCTGAAGAGACAGCCCTGCTTCAATGTTGTGGACAGTCAGGAAGCACGTGGTGGTGGGGCGGAGCCGCCAACACACCCCCGGCCGATGACTGGTGCGCCGCACGGGAAAATTCCACCATCCAGCGGACGAGGGGAGAGTATAAAGGTCCGCTCTTCTGCTCGACAGTGGGAATCCTCTCACATGACATGTGCGCGTGGCTTCCTGCCAGCTCTTAACATTGGTGACACTACGTGTGTTGACTAATCGGCATTGTGTGTGTGTGTGTGTGTGTTTGTTTCTCTCTTTCAGAAGACTCGGACCCGAGCGAAGCCTCCGCTCCCTAGCTGCACACGCGGCATTGCCTGACCACCGAGAAGAGCCCCCATTTTTCTGGAAAGCACTGGTGTGACTCCGGCAATCCCGCAGCCCACTGATCCCGCACTACACGCTGCCACGCCCACACCCAAGCACATAAGAGCACACACGTACACACTCACACTCACACTCATGCACACCCCTTGAACACCCTAAATCAGGGGTCTCAGACTCGCGGCCCGGGGGCCAATTGCGGCCCGCGGAACGATATTTTGTGGCCCCCTACTTGAAATCAAAGCTTGTTGTTAGTGCGGCCCGCCGCCACTAACTTTTTCTCACATGCACCTGCGTGAGTCATTGCCCTGGGCGTTTTATATTTTTTAACAGTTGTGGGCTACCATAGCTCAGGCTCGTGACAACAACACGAATTATCAACGTTGGTCACTTGAAACGTGTTTTGGGAGTGTTACCCAGTGCAAATACGTTTTTTTTGTCACCCAGTCATGTCTTTTTCAAAACCCGCCGTGAAGAGAAAGGTTGGTGATGAGCACAGACAATTTCAGGAGACGTGGGAAATGGAATATTTTTTTGTAGCGCACAGGGGCATTCCAACGTGTCTAATATGCACAGATAAAGTTGCGGTGCACAAGGAGTATAACATCAGACGTCATTACTCAACTAGACATGCTGAGGAGTATGCAAAATACCAGGGAGATGAGCGAGAGGACCGGGTCGCCAAACTTAAAACATGTCTACTGAGGCAACAAGATTTTTTCAAGAAAGCAAGCAAAGAGAGTGATGCAGCAGTCGAAGCTAGCTACGTAGTGAGTGAGATGATTGCTAAGGCAGGAAAGCCATTCAAAGACAGCGAGTTCATCAAACAGTGCATGTTACAGGCTGCAAGTATAGTCTGTCTGGAAAAGAAAGGTCAGTTTAGCAACATCAGCCTTTCAGCCAACACAGTGGCAGAGCATATTTCTGACCTGTCGGATAACATTTACGATCAACTGCGTGAGAAAGCTAGACATTTCAGTCGCTCTTGATGAGAGCACAGACGTCACTGACACTGCGCAGCTCGCAATATATGTCCGTGGTGTTGATGACAATTTTGAAGTGATGGAGGATTTGCTCACAATAATTCCAATGCATGGCCAGACCACCGGTCAGGAAATATTCCACCAGCTGTGTGATGCCATTGTGGATGCCGGCTTACTATGGAAGAGTTTTGCTGGAATAACAACCGACGGAGCGCCATCAATGACGGGGAGGAGAAATGGACTGGTGGCACTTGTTCAAAGAAAACTGGAAGAGGAGGGTGTGGAAGAGGCCATTGCTTTGCACTGCATTATCCATCAGCAGGCCCTTTGCAGCAAATGCCTTAAGTTTGACAATGTGATGTCTGACGTTGTGAAATGCATCAACCATATCAGATCCAGGGGCTTAAAGCACCGGCAGTTCCGCACCTTTTTGGAGGAAATAGAGTCAGCATATGAGGATGTGCTCTACTTCACCGAGGTACGTTGGCTTAGCAGGGGGGACGTCTTGAAGAGGTTTTTTGAGTTGAGAGCAGAAGTGAAAGCCTTCATGGATAAGGATGGGATGGCTGTTCCTGTACTAAGTGATCCCAAATGGCTAATGGACTTAGCTTTTCTTGTTGACATCACACAGGAGCTGAATGTACTGAACAAGAAGTTACAAGGCCAGGGCCAGCTTGTCAGTGTTGCATATGACAGTGTCAGAGCATTCTCCACAAAACTTGTGTTATGGAAAGCCCAGCTTTCTCAGACAAACCTCTGCCATTTCCCAGCATGCAAGGCAGTCATGGATTCAAGCACACCATTCAGTGGTGAGAAGTATGCTGATACCATTCTAAAGCTACAGGAAGAATTTGATCACAGGTTTGCAGACTTCAAGACACACAGAGCCACGTTTCAAATTTTTGCTGACCCCTTCTCCTTCGATGTGGAAGATGCCCCCCCTGTGGTTCAGTTGGCGCTAATTGACCTGCAGTGCAGTTCTGAACTCAAATCCAAGTTCAGGGAGGTGAGTGGAAAAACAGACAAGCTTGGACAATTTATGAGAGAATTGCCCCCCACGTTCCCTGAGCTTTCCAAGATGTTCAAGCGAATCATGTGCCTTTTTGGGAGCACCTATCTGTGTGAAAAGCTCTTCTCCACTATGAACTTTAATAAATCAAAGTTCAGGTCCATACTTACAGATGAGCATCTTCGAGCCATACTGAGGGTCTCAGTTGCTTCCTCCCTCAAGCCAAATGTGGCTCAGCTGTGTAAGAGGAAGCGCTGCCAAGTCTCTGGCTGCAAGGAGTAGGCGGAAATAAGAGAAACCTATGTTCTGAAGAACCGTTCATGTTCTGCATGTTCTGAATAGTTATTACTAAAGATTAAGAAGATTGGATCGGTTGTACTGTTTTTGGAATACTTGAAATCCTTTTTTTGTGGAATACTTGATGCGGCCCAGCCTCACCCATACTCTACCTCCAGCGGCCCCCAGGTAAATTGAGTTTGAGATCCCTGCCCTAAATAAAGAAAACCTCAGTTTTTGCAACATTACAACGGCCTCCTGTGTGTCTGTGCTCCACCCACCGCTGGCTAATCTCCTTACACTGGTGGAGGATGCGGGCATGAGCACAGACCCACCCATCTTTAAAAAAAAAAAAAAAAGGGGGGGGGGGTTTCTTTCTGTCCTTAAAAAAAAAAAAGAATGGATCCCGCATTGCAAAGCTTCTGGAGGCAAGTCTCCAGCAACAAACAGTGACACAGCAGCTCACGCACAGCCTACAGGTCACGACCCAAGAACTAGTGGCCCTGAAAACAGCAACTCCTGCAGCCTGCTGCTCGGAAGAGACTGGCCAGGGTTCCTGACCAGCCCAACGGCAAAATCCAACAGGGCACTTCAGTGCCCAAAGGAGACAGGCAGGCCTACTTGGCGCAAGACGAGGGGGATGCCACAGCAGAAGGTAAGCCGCACACACACGCTAACCCAATGTTGTCTGTGCTCCAACAGGTGAACCGGCAGGGAAATTTTGGGCAGGAGCAGAAGGAGGATGACTGCCTGAAACACTGTTGGGCCCAGGTGTGACAGATAGAGGGGGTCGACCAGGACCCTGACCAGAGGCTCCCCTCCTCCTACTTCCTCGTTCGGGGTGGTCTCCTCTACCAACGAGCCTGCTGCCAAGGGGAGCTCATGGACCTCCTGGTAGTCCCCAAAACAAAAACACAGACACTGATGCACCTGGCCCACACCCATCTGCTCGGTGGCCACCTGGGAGCACGAAACACCCTGGAAAAGCTAAGGGATCGCTTTGTCTGGCCAGGGATGGACGTAGAAGTCCGAGGCTTCTGCCAACGATGCCCCCAGTGCCAGCACACCGCCCCACGGAGGCCCCCGCCGGCTCCCCTTATTCCTCTGCCTATAATAGGCATCCCGTATGTCACGAGTACATACTCGTCATCCTGGATTACGCCACCCGATACCCCAAGGCTGTGCCCCTCTGCAGAGCCACCTCCCGCAATATCACGAAAGAGCTGATGCTCCTCTTCAGCCACGTCGGGATACCAAAGGACATCTTAACCGACCAAAATACGCCTTTTGTGTCCAAACTAATGTCTGATCTGTGTCGGCTGTTGCAGGTTAAGCACCTAAAAGTGTCTGCCTACCACCCTGGACCGACGGGCTCGTCGAAAGTTTCAACCAAACCTTAAAGCAGATGCTACGGAGAGTGGTGGATGAGGAAGGAAGAAAGTGGGACCTCCTCCTTCCCTATGTCCTTTTCACCGTCCGGGAGTGCCCCCAAGCCTCCACGGGCTTTACCCCCTTCAAACTCCTCTTCGGACGGTGACCTCGAGGACTGCTGGACATGGCCCAGGAAGCCTGGGAGGAACAGCCCTCCCCATTCTGCTTGGTCATTGAGTACATGCAGGAAATGCAGGAGAAGATTGACTGAGTGGCCCCGATCGTCCAGGAGCATATGAAAGCCACACAGGAGGAGCAGAAGCGAGTGTACGACCACCCAGTACAACCCCGAGAGTTCCAACCTGGCGACCGGGTGCTCCTACTAGTGCCTAACAGTTCCTGCAAGTTCCTAGCCCGATAGCAAGGGCCATACACAGTCCTCGAGAGGAAGGGGCCCGTGAACTATCGCCTGCAACAGCCCGGTAAGCGAGCCGACACCCAAACATACCACATAAACCTGTTAAAGAAGTGGGTAGAGCCAGCCCAAGTAGTGTCTGCATTCGCAACCTTAGAGACAAGCCATGACGAGGGTACATTGGTCCAGCTGGGTGAAGACCTCACTCCCGGGCAAAAACAGGAGTTATTGGAGTTGGTGGGTCAATTCACGGAGGTGTTCTCTACCTCCCCAGGGATGACGCAACTGGTCCACCACGAAATCAAGACCCAGCCGGGAGTGGGGGTGCGATAGCGGCCCTACCGAGTTCCGGAGGCCCGCTGCCAGGCTATCGAGGAGGAGATCGGCCAAATGTTGCGAGACAATATCATCGAGGAGTCCAACAGCCCCTGGTCCAGGCCCATCGTAGTCGTGCCAAAACCCGATGGAAGTATGTGGCTATGCAACGACTTCCGGAAGCTGAACCAGGTCTCAGAATTTGACAGCTATCCACTCCCCCGAGTGGACTACCTAGTGGAGCGACTGGAGAGGGCCCAATTCATATCCACCCTGGACCTCCCCAAGGGATACTGGCAAGTGGCCCTAACCCCAGAGGCAAGGCCGAAGATGGCCTTCAGCAAGGCGAACGGCCACTGGCAGTACTGGGTTCTCCCCTTCGGGCTCCACAGGGCACCCGCAACATTCCAGCGACTAATGGACATTGTCCTGCGTCCACATCGTCTCTTCACAGCTGCCTACCTGGACGATGTGGTTATCCACTCCTCCACGTGGTCGGACCACCTGTTCCACTTGGAACCTATCCCCGGCCCACATCAAAGAAACAGGTATGTGCCTTTTTGGGGTTGGCGGGGTACTATCGCCGATTCGTGCCTAATTTCTCCTCTGTAGCCTCCCCCCTCTCAGACCTCACAAAAAAGTGCCAGCCGGACCAGGTGAAGTGGTCAGCCGAAGTGGAGAGGGCCTTCCAAGCCCTGAAAGACGCCCCAGTACTACGCAACCCAGACTTCACCCTTCCATTCACCGTGCACACCGATGCATCCGAAACCAGGCTGGGCGCAGTTCTCTCACAGACTTTCGACAGAGAGGAACACCCAGTCCTCTACATCAGTCAGAAGTTGTACCCCGGGGTACCCCGATGGTTCCTGGCATTACAGGACTTCTCATACCAGGTCCAGCACCGGGCGGGAGCCCACCATGGGAATGCAGATGGGCTCTTGCGATGAGATGCACTGTGGGCCCGACACTCAGCAGCAGTAGGCTCGGAGCTGAGGGAGGGGTACTGACGCGACGGACCAACAGCCAGTACACAAGAAATTAAAATCGCTCATTCCCCGACTGCTGCGCTGGCGCTGAAGAGACGGCCCTGCTTCAATGTTGTGGACAGTCAGGAAACACGTGGCGGTGGGCCGGAGCTGCCGACACACCCCCGGCCGATGACTGGTGTGCTGCACGGGAGAATTCCACCATCCAGCGGACAAGGGGAGAGTATAAAGGGCTGCTCAACAGGGGGAATCCTCTCACATAACATGTGCGCGTGGCTTGCTGCCAGCTCTTAGCATTGGTGACACTACGTGTGTTGACTAGTCGAAGAGAAGTGTATTGACTAGTAGAGAAGATTCGGACCCGAGCGAAGCCTCCGTTCCCTAGCTGCACACGCGGCATTGCCTGACCGCCGAGAAGAGACCCCATATTTCTGGAAAGCACCGGTGCAACTCTGGCAATCCCGCAGCCCACTGATCCCGCACCACACGCTACCACGCCCACACGCAAGCACACGAGAGCACGCACGTACACACTCACACTCACGCACACCCCCAGAACACCCTAAATAAAGAAAACCTCAGTTTTTGCAATGTTAAAACGGCCTCCTGTGTGTCTGTGCTCCACCCACCGCTGGCTAATTTCCTTACAATATTAAAAACTGCTGCTAACTGCTGTATTCAATCTTGAAGCACACATATCAATGATCCTCCACCAGATGTTAAACACTTCGCGAGTCAATACAACTTAAATCTAAGAAAATAGAAAATCAATACAAAGGAAGACAAAACAACACAATACAGACAATACACAATACAAACATTATACCTGGTTAAAAGGTTAAAAGTTATTGATAATATGGTTTTTAAGCAGATACTTAAAACTTGGTAAAGATAAAACTTGGTAAAACTTGGCCATGTTGTGAATAAATGTGATTATATGCATCATTCATGCATATAACCCTCATGTCATGCGTAGAAAATACAATCCACTAGAAACTCTCTCCTCCTGTGATCATTTTATTGCCGTACAGATGCAAGGTATTTTTATAGGATAGGCAACGTGTAAAAATTTTATTACTAACGTCTCCCTGATAAACAAATCCAATCCAAATAAGACTTATGTGGATCTTTTTTGCATGTTCTTACCATGTCCATGTGGGTTCCCCAGGGTCCTTCAGTTTCCTCCTTTTAATGAAGGGTCATTCATTTTGAATGAATCTTTTAAATGACTCGGGTATAACGAGATGTCTCAGAGAGTGCTTCGTTCATTTTGTCCATTCGTTTGTTTGTAATGTGAAAACCGCATGGATTCTGTACAGGAAACAGAAATGATTACTTCACCTCATGAGTCTCTTCTCCGTCTTATCATTTCTGTTTCCGCTACAGAGCCTATGCAGCTGTCACATGAAAAAAGATCAAAGGACCCAGTCCAGAAGACCGAGTTGAGTGGTGAATTAATCGTTTACGTATTCTTGGCAACATTATCATTTTTTCCTTATTTGGAATATGATCAAAGTGTGCACAAGTAGACATGTTGGGGGAATTTGGCTGTTGAAAAATGAACAATTTTATTTAATTCTGCTCAAATGAACAAAATGACTTGAATAAAAATTTGTTCATTTTGCTGAACGAGATTCAAGATCCAATCGGTAAAATGATCCTATCTTCCCATCACTACCTCCTACTGTACCTCCCAAAATATGTTGATATTAGCTGTTCTAAATTGCCCCTAGGTGTGGATTGATGAGGGAAGGGATGTGTGTGTGTGTGTTTGTGTGTGTGTGTGTGTGTGTGTGTGTGTGTGTGTGTGTGTGTGATGCCCTGTGATGGACTGACTCTCTCCCATTGTTCATGGGATAGGTTTCAAAGCATCCTTTCTCCTTAAGATTAATGACTGATTAATGACTATGGAATCCACTTTATTATTTACACTGGACTCTGTGTCTATCCATCAGCGCTGATGACCCGCGTTTCTGAAAGCACTTCTGCGGGCTTTAACGGGAGAAAATTAAAAAATTCTATTCAGCTGACTGGAATAAAGTTGGTTTGATGTTGGACGTTCAATATTCGCGGATATGCGGAAATTAAGGGTTCGCAGAGTACCTAGTCGTACACTGTACAGTTGGTTATATGACTGTACATCATTCCCTTTTATTAAGGGTTTATTTATTTATTAAGGGAAATTAAGGGTTCGCAGAGTACCTAGTTGTACACTGTATAGTTGTTTATATGACTGTACATCATTCCCTTCAATTGCTATTGAGTTTTAAATAATGGTAGATTTTGTGTATGGGCCCATTCTGCAGTGAAATTCATGTCTAATTTACATATGATTTAATAGCTTATGTTGATAAATATCAAAAATCTAAAAGGTGCGCCTCATACCTGACACCTAGATGAACACTTTATAGTTGGTTATGTGACTGTAAGTCATTCCCTTCAAATGCTATTGAAGTTAGAAACGTGTTTAACAATGTCGTATGTAACTTTAGAGATGGTCTCTTAATTTCCGCATACACGTGAATATCGAACGTCCAACTTCAAACCGACTTTATTCCAATATTCAGTTGTACTTGGTTCTCTATCCACTCCAGAGCAAGACAATACACATTTCGTGCTTTTTGTGTGTTTATGCCTTGAGAAATAGAAGACAGAAGCTCGAACGTGCAGCGAATATCCCAATATAAAACCAACTTCACCGCGGTCCCGATCGTTTAATTTCGATTTCATTTCAGGGATACGTTTTTTTCTTCGTAAAACAAAGCAGGTGAGTCTTAATCATTGACAGAAAATGGAAAACTCAAATTTGTTGGCCCATTTCTCCACTTCATTAACTGCTGTTTGTATTACTCTTGTCGCACGTGACATTACGAGCCCTCTTCCATATCACTCCATAGTCAGCATACAGACGTCTTCCTGTATCTGTCCCCTGACTACATGTCCCATGATGCACAGTTTTGTTGTTACGTGAAGAGGAAAACAGAAGAAGCGCCTCGTGACGCGGCAACGGGGGGCGTGGCTTCATCTCTCTGGGCAGCGCTCTCGGGCAGCCGATAATCTAATGTATGACCGCGGAGTGTGAAAAAGCGGAGTCCTAACGGGGATTTTTCTTTTTAATTTTTTTCCCTGGATTTGAAACAACATGGCGGACGTAGTGGAGGGAGAGGACGTGCGCGTGCCCTCCGCGCTGCGCTCTTCACGGCACGGCTCCGGCGGGAACGTTACTGCGGGCCCGCGGCTCGTCCGCATTATCAAGTCAGACTCGGGCTACGGCTTCAACGTCCGCGGGCAAGTGAGTGAAGGTGGCCAGCTGCGGAGCATCAATGGCGAACTGTACGCGCCGCTGCAACATGTCAGCGCCGTGCTACCGGGCGGTGCGGCGGACAGAGCCGGGATCTCCAAGGGCGACCGCATCCTCGAAGTGTGAGTTTCGCTAAGCTGCTTCAGCACCAGTGTAGCTCCAGTTAGCCTGCTGTAGCTAATCTGCGGTGGACGCTGTCATTTAACTAGCAAGCAGCTCACCATATACTGAACTCGAGTTTAGGCTAGCACTACGTTATATTGACAGACAATTCGAGACCAGTTTAGTTTGCTGCTGTATTTTACCGGACAAAAAAATAGCCAGATTATAGTGAGAGCTACCTTAAGCGCCCTGGGAGTGTTATTTAATTCCCACCCATATTCTGACAAGTCCCACCTCCTGCACTAGGATTGGCCATTGATGTTCCTTGCACTGGGATTGGTGAAAAGTCATCCTCGTCAAGTTAGCTAGCCAATCCGAGCTCCGGAGCCGGAATATGGGTGGTAAATAAATACATACAGTTTACATATGCTCCTTCTTGTGCTAGCCAGTCCACCAGACCGTGTTGACATTTTTGCTGTTTAGAGTCACGAGCGTGGTTGCTAGTCCGCGGGCCAGTTCGGAGCAATGTTTCAGCTCGGAAGGCAGCTATAAGAGCGGGTGCATGTTATAAATATGCGTATAAACACGAGCCGCCATTGAACTTTCCTGCTGAGTGTTAATTGTAAATAAGTAAGTAGACTTGTAGCTGAGTTAGCTCATATGTAACGAACTCGGGGTGTCACGTGATCGACGTCATTTTTGACGTTGGGACATCAGTTTCTCACCTTAGGGGTTCAGGAGTTTAGAGCACCTGTGTGTAGAGAAGGCTTTAGGATGGACAGCTAAGGGGTTGTAATCAGGCAAAAGACTTTATTTTTTTTTTAAAAAAATTCTCAGAAACAATCATGTTGATGATTTCTTGGCCTGCAGGTTTAAAGCTTTTTGAACTCTGATGACCTGAGCAGCTCTCAGTCTTTTCAGTTTTGCATTCTGAATATAATGCAGTCTTTGCAGCTGTTTTGAATGGCTGCCTCATTTGGAAGAAAAGGAGGTTTGTGTTGAAGGGCCTTGTCTCCATTATACATTCTGATCACACACAGCAGCAGCGTGCACAGACAGCCTCTCTCTTTCTTCAGCGTCCTGCAAAGCCAGTGCAGCTGTTTGCACCGTGAGGATCGTTTACAGAAAATAGTATTGTAGAGACATGGGCATCAGGTAGGAAATGCTTACAGAATGGTTGGTCTGGGTTGTTTTTTTTTTTTTTTGCGCATCCCCATATGGTCAATTCCCATCCCCTGGTTTGGCAAAGGTACTCAGGTTTGCAGCAGTGATTCACCTACTTGGCATTGCTCTGTATGAAACGAGCGTGCATTTGATCTACATGTTGATATTCACAAGGGCATGTCAGTGATGCTGGGCTCGGTTGCTATGGCGAGGGATGCGTCTCTCTAAGGTTGGAGGCTTGAAAGCTAAGCTTCAGCACCAGCTCAGGGTCAACTGGGTGGGTGGGGAATGGAGAAATTTACAGAAAATCACATAACCTCCTTCTGTGTGTGAAGATTTTTCACTTTACGTTGGTCATGACCTAGAGGTCATGTCTCTGGAGTGATACGGCCAAGTGATCAGGTACGTTTGACCTCGATCCCATGAAATCAAAATCGAAGTTTTGCGCCTTTTAGTACGAATATCTATAAGCTTGTGCGCTCCAATACAACGACAATTTGCGTTTAGACGCTAAACGCATTCAAAGTTTACAGTCTCTCTCTCTCTCTCTCTCTAGCACCAATATGGATAAACAATTTTTGCTGACATCATTCTGCAGCTTCACATCAGATTTTCTGTCCAATCAAATGCTCTCTGGAATCTGAAGTGTCCCGCCCCTAACATTTATTAAAAAATCCATGCTACTAGCCTAACTGTAAAGTATGGCACAGTATAGCTGTGATGTAAGCTAAATGCTATTGGCTGTTTAAAGGGGGGGGGCACTGACTTCATGTTTCGGTTCAAATTACGTCAGCACATCAAATAGCGCTGCACGTTTTAAGGCGCTTCACAGAGACTTGAAAGTACCCATGAACTCGAAATTGGTGTTTTAGATCTCCACAAACTGCAGGTATGGCTCTAGAGTCGCAGCTAGTTAAATTCAAACATGACTCAGATGTGTCGTTATGGTTGTGCAGCTCGCGGTACGTTCATTTCCTTTTAAAACCATTTCTTAGTGTTAGAAAGTCAGCGTTTCTGAGCTTGTCTGCTTTCATTCCCGCTCTAAAACCTCGATCTAGGTGTAAGCATGTATGACGCCACTCCGAAAACATCATGAGCCAAGCAGGTGGAGTGTATACGATGTGTTGAAGAAGCAAGCATTGGGAGATATCGACGCATGTTATGTGTGTGTTATCCAGAAAAATTGTTACATATTCAAGTACAGTTTTAGTTTTAGTGCCTAATGTTAAAGTGCACCTATTATGGCTTTTCAGATATTACCTTGTAGTGTTTTAGAGCTGTTTGTGAATGTAAAAAGTCTGCAAAGTTTCAAAAAATCAAAGTGCACGACAAACTGAGTTATTGGCTCCCAAAAGAAGGAACCAATTCTGAACAGCTGAAACGAATCGTCAGTGATTCCAGGCTTACTTCATGTACTAACCTACGTAGGTTTGTAACAAAAAACCCCGCCTCTGGTCTTCATCAGCTGCTCGCTGACAGACGGAGCTGAAACTTGTTATGGTCGTGGGTGTTTCCTTTTCGACACACGCTGACCGCAGTAGACCAGTCACAACAGACTGGGACATTTGACCAATCAGAGCAGAGTATGCTCTCTGAAAGGAGGAGTTTAGAATGAATCATTTAGAAGGGATCATTTAACGAGTCGTTTGTGACACTGGGGGGATTGTGCTCATAATTTAATTTGATTTAAATTATGAGCACATTAAAGTGTTTTTTTGACCTTGGATGCATGTAAATCTATTGTATGAGACCTTTAAAACAACACATTTCAAAACCATAATAGTTGCACTTTAAGTCTTTTTTTCCTTTTGCCCGCAAGTGGAACCTAATGCCCTCATTACCACAGGTAAGGTGGGGAAAAAAAACCTGGTAACAAATAACTCCCTGCATGGGAATAGTCTTTGGCACGGTGTTCATAAAGCACTGCTTGAGGTTACCGAACATGACAAAGCTGCAATGGACAAATTGCGCACAGAAATCCTACACAGCTGAAAATAAATCAACTCTCTAAACTCTCGGCTGTGCTTGAATGTTGTGGAAATCAGTCAAGCCCTGCAACACGCTCCGTCCAGTCCCTCCCAGATTTCGCAATGGCAGAAATGTATGAGAATCAAGCAAACTCCGAAATATTCAGAGAAGCTTACAATTTAAATTTTTTTCAGTTACTGCTGATTTTCCGCAGATTTGGGCCAAGACGCTTCATGTGACATGATCACAACGCGCATTCAGCCGAAGCATCTTCGATTCACATACATCGAACATGAGTACAGGAGTACAAGGCCTTATTTACTAACAAACATCACTGCGAAAGACAATTTCGTGCAATTGCAATTTCGCCAATTCAAGTAGTTTTCTGCACAAAAAGCTCTGCAAGATGCAACACATATTTTTGAAAAATGCTTCAGCATTTTTCAACGATCAAACGGCCGCAACGATCAAAAAAAAAAAACTTTTAGAGAATGCTTAGAGAACTGTGATATGAAATGTTTTGCCACATACACCAGCATACGGAATCGGATCAGTTCTCCTCGTGGAAAGAAAAAAAACATCGCATTCTGGTGTATTTCAGACGCAGCGGTAAACTCGGAGGAAAAAAAATAAATTGCATAACACAACCAGAGTGACCTAAAGAGTGACGCACGTTCAGTAGCAGTGAGGAATGTACAGAGTTGTATATTAAACATAGGTGTCGAGAGGTCAACACTTGCCGGTACAGCTAGATGTGAAAAGCAAGAAGAACCAACATTCTAGAGAGAGAAGACAAATGATTTAAAAGAGGAGTAAAGGGAGACTGGCTGTGTCCGAGTAGAACAGCCGTCTCTGAATAGAAGAGGACCTTTGCAACACTTCCAGTGTGTCACACTCATGACGCCACAGGCGTGACTCACACAGGCCTTTCAGTGCCTCCATTCAGAAGAGATAACATTCTCCCATCTATTCAGTGATTGTTGAACCTGGAGTAACTTATAAAGATGCCTCAGAAGTCCATTCACAAATGAGCTGCATAAACTATACATATCTATCCATATCTGTCGTTCATTTTGCCCTTGAGAGTCATGTGAGTTAATCACTAAGTTGCTAGAGTGAAGAGAACATCCGTCTGAGAGGAGAATAAGGCTATGGCTGCTTTGCACATGAAAACTCTTTCGGCCGAGGTGGTCAGAGTCCAGCCGTTACATCGGATAATGTTGCCATGTTGAAGCAAACCACACCTGTGAATGCGGTTAATGCAGGAACTCGTTTACAAATAAAAAAGAAACTCCACATCTGGTTTGTACCTACTCATGCAAAATCCCACATTTCTATGCATCTTCTTTAAAGCGCACTTATCATGGTTTTGAAACGTGCCTAATTTTGTTTTAAAGGTCTCATACAATAGATTTACATGCATCCAAGGTCAAAAAAACACTTTGTGCTCATAATTTAAATTGCAGCATTACCTGTTTCCCCCGAGTGTTACAAACGACTCGTTCAATGATCCGTTCTAAATGATTCATTTTAAAATCCTCCTTTCAGAGAGCATACTCTGCTCTGATTGGTCAAATGTCCCACTCTGTTGTGATTGGTCTAGCACTGTAAGCATGTGTCAAAAAGGAAACGCACACGACCATAACGAGTTTCAGCTCCGTCTGTCAGCGAGCAGCCGATGAAGACCAGAGGTGGGGCTTTTTTATTACAAACCTACGTAGGTTAGTACAGGAAGTAAAGTCTGGAATCACTAACGACTCGTTTCAGCTGTTCAGAATCAGTTCCTTCTTCTGGGAGCCAATAACTCCGTTTGTCGTGCGCTTTGATTTTTGAAACTTTGCAGACTTTTTACATTCACAAACAGCTCTATAACACACTACATGAAAGGTAATATCTGAAAAACCATAATAGGTGCACTTTAACTAAAAATGGCTTTTGTCCTTAGTGGTGGTGTTTTTTCAGCATAGAAATCAGATTGGTTAATGCCACATCACAGATCATTTACATGCCACGGATTATCCATATGATCCTCCTTCAGTTCTTTATTGGTTTCCTTTTTTGAAAAAAACAAAAATACAGTATCTCACAAAAGTTTCCATGTTGAACTTCCAGTGACCAGTATGAGGGAGTGTGAGAGCAATGACACCAAATTTAATACACCTGCTCCCCATTCACACCTGAGACCTTGTAACACTAACAAGTCACATGACACCGGGGAGGGAAAATGGCTAATTGGGCCCAATTTGGACATCTTCACTTAGGGGTGTAGTCACTTTTGTTGCCAGCGGTTTAGACATTAATGGCTGTGTGTTGAGTTATTTTGAGGGGACAGCAAATTTACACTGTTACACAAGCTGTACACTCACTACTTTACATTGTAGCAAAGCGTCATTTCTTCAGTGTTGTGACATGAAAAGATATAATCAAATATTTACAAAAATGTGAGGGGTGTACTCACTTTTGTGAGATACTGTAAATCAAATAAATTTAAGCCCTAATAAAAAAAAAACCCACAGAATTGAATGAGCATGTACTTTCTTTTCCCACGACTGTAAATAATCATTTTGTCTCAAGACTTCAGTTATTCACCGATCAGTCCGGATTCCGAAGAGTTATTTTGTGATTGTTGTGGGAAAAAATGCTTGATTTTTGCTGCGGATTTATATATATATACATATATATTTTTTTTTAATTGTGGTTTGTGCTTTTTGTGCTGAAAACCACTTGAATTGGCGAAATTGCAGTTGCACAAAATCGGTTTGCACACTCTTTTGCGGTGATGTTTGTCGATGATAAATGAGATCTTTTAGCTGTACTCATGTTCGACCCCCGTGAATCGGAGAGGACTTTGACTGAATGCGTGACTCGGACCAAATCTTCAGAAAATCTGCGGTAATATTGAAAAATTGCAAGCTCTTCCGAATGTTGCGGAGTTTGCTTGATTTCATGTTAATTTCTGCAATCGCAAATCCTGAAAGGACTGACCAATACTCAGAGCTCTAATTTTCGTATTATATCAGAAGTGGTGCTGTGGTGTAAGGGGGAATAAAACGCTTTGGGATATGCTGCTTTTGGAAAATACTTTAAGCTTGTAACACCACTACAAAAAAACAACAAAAAAAAACAGATGATTTTCCTATACCAACATACCCCATCCTGTTTTATTCCTTACCTGGCTCTGAATTTGTGTTGTGTAATTTCTATATGATAATAAGTATCTCATATTCTTGCCCATCCAGGCCAGCTGCCCTCATCTCATCCACCTGATACAACCACGTAGCTAGTTACCAAGCACCGTGTGCGGTGAGTGTTTCTCACTCCTGGGATTATGAAACATGGTCTTGACCAGAAAAATGGGATCTGACTATGCGAGGATGGAAATGCCTGTAGCAGTGCAATGAAGTATTAGGTGTATGTGAGAAGAGATGGCAGCAATCCAGTATCAGTATCGGGTGACCTCAGCTGAAAGTGCTGGATAGGATATCGGAGCAGGAAGGGGTGGGAGTATTTGCTTGTAATGCAGTAAAAAAGAGAAGTAGGCCAAGAAATAACAACAGTAACCACTTGTTATGATTTAAGGGGTGAACATTTTCAGTCTCCAAGATGCCAACCAAGCAGTTTACATATCCAATGTTTGTTTGTTTTGGTTTTGTTTATAGTGGACAAGTTGGACAAGTAGGCTCAGTGGGCTGCTGATATAGGAGTGACCAGCATTATTTTTCTCTTGTCCAACACCCAAACTATCAACTTTTGCAAAAAAACAAGACAAAAAACTTTCGCACAAGTCTTTATTTTGTATATATGTACAGCACAAAGCTATCATGCTTTCCACAGCATGCAGTCACCTCATGGTTAAACAGATCATGAGAAAATAAAACCGCTAGCCAGACTCCAATTATATCTTTCACATACAAAGTGAGGAGAGAAAACCTCAGCTCTTAGCCGAAATCTTCGTCAGGGATGTGCTGACTTTTTTTTTCTTTTTTTCTCTCCTCGACGAATCATCTTCTTCCAGAACTTGTTTACCTGTATCCGTGCACTTAACGAACTAATTAGCTCACCGTATGCTAGCATGTTATGTTAGCTACCCCTTTACATTAGCAAACTAGCCAGTCCATTTTCCAGGAAAGAACCTGGGACTTATCCTACAAGAACCTTGGACTAGGAAGCACTTTGGAACTTTTGCTTGCCTGGTGAGCTAGATAAATTTAATG
Source organism: Ictalurus furcatus (assembly GCF_023375685.1). Taxonomy (NCBI): domain Eukaryota; kingdom Metazoa; phylum Chordata; class Actinopteri; order Siluriformes; family Ictaluridae; genus Ictalurus; species Ictalurus furcatus. Next base: position 8,845,573 of record NC_071255.1, on the reverse strand, counting down.
AATGAATTTATCATTTGTTTCCCACTACATCTGAATATCCCCTCCCCCTAAAATAAAGATTTCCAGCAATAATGGGGGGGATAATAAACACCTGCCAGCATGGCTCAGACAGTAGTTCTGGTTGTAACATGAACGATTAAGTTAAAATTAATGCGCTTGTTCTACTATGTTATTGTTTCTATAGTAACAGCTCATACACCGGGACTTCATATAGCGGACCCTCTACATAATGTGAGACTAATACTAAATGGATTTTAAAAAACGTATTGTTTAACAAAGTTAAATGTATAATAGATGACGTGGGGATATTTTTCTTGTTTGGAGACATTTATTTAACATTTATGGAAGGAGTCTCGGTTGTAAGCACTTTTTAAGTCACGGTACTTTGAGAACAGGAACTAACTTCTCTCCCGGATGTTCCACAACAATAAAGCCTTAAAATGTGTGATGTCGTTTATGAATAAATGAATTATTGTTATCATTGGCAAACTGCTGTGGAATAATAGGGCTGGGCGATATATCGATATAATATCGATGTCGTGATAAATGATTACGCGATAAATGATAATGGATTTTGTTTTTGCATTTTTAATAATTACAAATGAAATGGCAATTATTGGATGGTGTTGATTTGATGGTATTTTTTTTTTTAAAACAATCTACTTTGTATTTGTAGGCTTTAAAGAGAAGTATCATCAAACTCGGTTGAATGGTTTGTTTATTTTACTACTGTTTTGCAGACAGTTTGTTAGCTAAATTATATATCGCGATACACGTCGTGTATCAGAGAAATGTCCTCAAGTATTGTGATATGATATTTTTGTCATATCGCCCAGCCCTATGGAATAACATTCTCCTGACCACGTGATTATATGAAAATGATACTTAATAGCTAGATTTAAATTTTCTACTTATATTTATTTTTAGTATTTGATTTCCCCTCTGTGCTTAATAATTGGCTTACTTTTATGACCCTGCCGCTGACTGGTGGCATTATGTTGTCAGGTTTTCTGTCCAACTGTTCGTCCAGCCATCCGTCTGGGATTCCTGTTATCTCAAGAATGAGATCATTTGTACTTGTAGTATTTATATGGAATTATCAATGTGACCAGCAGATTGATTAGATTTTGGGATTGATCCAACAGGGTCAAGGTCACAGTCAGGTTAAATATCTGAAATTGTTTTTCTTCAATAGCTTTCTTCCTGGATGAATTATATTTTCAGGGTTTTTCAGCTATACACATTAGTAACAAAAAGGACTAGACTTCTTATTGGTGCCAGAGGGCATCCCTGTCGACGCTGTTCATTCGACTAGTTCCTAGCAGTCAGTACGTTTACATGGACAACAATAATCCAATATTAACCAGATTAAGACCATACTATGATTTAAGAAACTAGCATGTAAGCAGTGATTATTGATGACTTTAATCCGACTAAAGTCATACTCAAAGTAAACACAAATTGAATTAAGACGTGGAGTATTCCTGTTTTAGTCGCATTATCGACATGTATTACAGACATGTACACATCTTAATCACACTATTAACGTCGTGTGAGAGTTTTCACCGCATTTTGCGATAGGACACATACACACACGGCAGCGCTCAACCGTTTGATGGCAAACAAGAGAGCTCGACTGCGTCCGAAACCGCATACGTACCTACTGTATACTAGGCGAAATACATGTATATAGTATATAGAGGGTAAGTACGCGGTTTGGGACACAGCCCACTGCTTCAAGCAGTCATCTATTTGCACGTACAGCACGATAAATAATTAACTGCACTTGAAGCGTTCGTAAAATTAAACGCTCAAAATTGTATACGGTACCATAACGAAGACGAACTGTGTGTTGATACGTGAAATTCTGGAGGGAACGTCGGACGGCGTGGCGTGGGGACGTAATGACGTGTGCCGTTAATAGATCTATGTTTATAGCATATAAAACAGGAGCATGAAAGGAGTATTCTAGAAGCAACTCATGTAAACACCTTAATCAGAATATTGTCTTATTCAGAATAAGATCAATAATTAGATTACATCTGTCCATGTCATTGACTGTAAATTTCCTGCCTTAGCCCATCCATCCCGTTTTTTTTATTTTTTATTTTTAATTGTGTGTGTGCACCAGGAAATGTGGTCTTGCTGGTGCATTCCTACTTTTAGCAAACCTCCAAAAAGCTACTCATAATCCTAATGCATATTGTGAAAATATTTGATATTTTGTAATCCATCCACTTCTACCCGGCAAACTACAGAATTACAGCTCTTAATATGACGTATTACTGTGTCAGTCTTAATAATGTGACGGGTTTTATGCCGAACTGAAAAGAAGCATTGATGATGTGTGTGGGCATTCAGTCAGTGTGATTTAGACAGAGAGAGTATGAAGGACACACTGTACTTTACATACTTCCCTCTGTTTGTCCCTGTATTGCGTAATATGTGAAACATTAACTGTTCTGGATGGATGCTAAATGAGGAAGCGCGAGGCCGATTTGCTCGCTCAGCTTTTTTTTTGAAGCTCTGTATAGGCAAGAGGAAGTGTTTGTGACAGTGAGTGGGTGTGCGAGTGCTGATGTACTGATGTACGTGTAATAGTTAACCTGTCTTCAGGTTGCACTTCGCCCTGCCTCGAGGAGCACAGAAAAAGATGTTCTATGCCCGAAGCATAAACCCGTAGGCGGAAGTTAGAAAATGTCAGGGACTCTTTTTATGTGGTATAGGTAGACAGCAACATAGTGTACCACAGCAACGTGATTCAACATTTCTTTGCTCAGATTTAGTCACAAGACAAAATAACTTGTCAAGAACAGTAAGAACAACCCGTTAATCATGTCAGCTGGCGTATAAATATTAGGAAGCTTAACACCAACTCAGCGATGTGTATTGTAACTAAAAACATGTGCTAAATACTCCTACTTTGGCTTCTTGTCAACTGTTTATATTAGGCATATTAGGCAAATAGCCATAAGCCACAGGCTCATCCATAAGCTCGATTGTCATTAAAGACATGAAAGTGATGTCCATTTAGAAGAAATCCATAATGATCCATAATCCAGTGGATATCCATGACCGGTATACCAAATCTCACTTAGCCTGAAACCTTGTTTCACCTTTCCCAAAGGGTGAACGATCAATAAGTGATCAGTCAGATCAGTCAATTAGGCAAGAGCCATGGCTAATACTGTCCTTCCAACCAGGAGAGCAGCCCAAGCCTATGATGTCTGTATTGAGAGCTACAAATCATGAAGTACATCACTGAAGTTTGACCTTTTGCATGCATTAAAGAAATGAATAAAAACATCTGAGGAAAATATGGTACCACCAGTGAATGTGTTCAAATGAAAAGTTTTAGATGATGATGATGATGATGATGATTGTGATGTTATTGCTGTAACGAAGATCCATCGGTTAAGCATTTCATTAAAAGCATAGCCTTAAAAGCATTAAGCATAACGCTTGTGTGACTCGTAGCAGACTTTTCCCCATGTACGATTTAGCCTTGGATGGGCAACCTAATTTAAAATCTCTAAACAATGATTCTGTAAGAAAGAGCTCTACTGTGTTGACCACCAAGCGAAAACCAGCTTGTTTACAGTAAATAATGAATAAAAAACTGGCAGGGTGTGATGTTCTAGGAAAACAATCAATGCAGGGATGGTGCAGTGCAGCCCAACATGAAGTCTTGCTACTGCGAGGTTGATTTATTTTCCAAAAACAGCGGTACGTTATATCCTGTACTACCACAGCAATTTACCAACATTTACAATTTTTCATCTACTGTGTCTCCCAAAGTTCTCCATGAATAGGGGATTATGGGTCTCCATGAATAGGGGATGACTGTTTGCCAGCACCGCATGGGTTGTGCCTTTGTCTTCTCGGTCCACTTCCAGCCTTTTTGAATTTGTTATTAAGTGTGACAACAGTGTAGCGTGCGATGTGCTTGCCATGTTTCCTGTTAAAGTCCTTCGCAACCTTGCGACAGTTTCCCGATCCAGCCATGAGAACGATTTCAATACTTTCTGCTTTTGTGGAACTTTTTAACCATGTGTACCATTCCATAACAGCAGTGGAGATAAATACTCCATCATTTAAATTTCTATGTTCATCCTACAGGTTAAAAATGTGGAGAAGATAAGAAAACAAAACAATGTAGTGTTTATCTGTGTTACTTGATCAGTAAGATCGTTTCATTACTTACAAACTACCTGTTTGCAATGAAATAATGCTTGCACTCCTGTGGGAAATATAAATTCACTGTAACTCAACAATAGTCCCCCAATCCATTTCACTCTCAAGTGAAATGTCACTTGATCCTCTCACTTGTGTTTCTGAGGTCTGACGTTACACACCACACTTCAGCCATACACTGACAGGTCCACCTTTCTTCCTGTCCCCTCCTTCCTGCCTCTTTGTAGGAATGGCGTGAATGTAGAGGGAGCCACACACAAACAGGTGGTGGATCTCATCCGAGCTGGAGAAAGGGAGCTAGTCCTCGCCGTCCTCTCCGTGCCCCAGCCAGAGACGGACAGCCTGGACCCGGGAGACGATGGCTCATCCCAGTCCTGCTACGACTACAGCGACAAGCAGGCCGTGCCCATCTCTGTGCCCACCTATAAACACGTGGAGCAGAACGGCGAGAGGTTTGTGGTGAGTGTGGTGCACTGGTACATTCACATCCATGCATACTCGTTCAGTGTCATTTTCTCAGTGTATGTGGAGTGTATGAAAGCGAATAAATAAATTGTACTGGTGTCACTGATGCCATGCTCTTAATGAGCAAATAAGTGGAATCTCATTTGTATGTTTTCACAATTATTATATGGAATATTATTATCTTTTACATAGAAATGACAGAGTATTAGTATATATACAGGGGTATAAATATGAAGTAACACACAGGCCAAATTCCCTTAGTCATTCATAACAATGGGTAAGACCAAGGAATATAGCTGTGATGTGCAACAAAAGGTTATTGCTCCTAGAAAATGGGAAGTGTCTATAAGAAAATAGCACAAGCATTGAAAATGCCCATTTCCACCATCAGGGCAATAATTAAGAAGCTCCAGTCAACTGGAAATCTTATGAATCACCCTGGAATTGGACGTGTGTCTATATTGTGTCAACGCACTGTGAAGAGGATGGTTTGAATGGCCAAAAAATCTCCAAGGATCACAGCTGGAGAATTGCAGATGTTAGTTGCGTCTTGGGGTCAGAAATTCTCCAAAACTACAATCTGAAGTCACCTACATCATCACAAGTTGTTTGGAAGGGTTTCAAGAAAAAAGCCTCTACTCTCATCCAAAAACAAACTCGAGCATCATCAGTTTGTCAGACACTACTGGAACTTCAAATGGGATCGGGTTCTATGGTCAGATGAAACCAAAATAGAGCTTTTTGGCAATAAACACCAGAGGTGGTTTTGATAAACACCGAGAGATAGCCATATGGAAAAGTACCTCATGCCCACGGTTAAATATGGTGGCGGCTCTTTAATGTTTTGGGACTGTTTTTCTGCCAGAGGACCTGGACATTTTGTTAGGATACATGGTATCATGAACTCTATCAAATATCAACAGATATTAAATGAAAACCTGACGGCCTCTGCCAGAAAGCTTAAAATGGGCCGTGGTTGGATCTTCCAGCAGGACAATGATCCAAAACATGCATCAAAATCAACACAAAAATGCTTTACTGACCACAGAATCAAGGTCCTGTCATGGCCATCCCAGAATTGAAACCCATAGAAAACCTGTGGGGTGAACTGAAGAGGAGAGTCCACCAGCGTGGAGCTCGAAATGTGAAGGATCTGCAGAGATTCTGTATGGAGGAACGGTCTCAGATCCCTTGCCATGTATTCTCCAAGCTCATCAGGTATTATAGGAGAAGACTCAGCGCTGTTATCTTGGCATTTATATTTATTTATTTATTTAACATTTATGGAAGGAGTCTCCAGTGTCAGCACTGTGTAACAGTCATTTAGTTTTCCTCCACAGGAAAGTCTTCAGGACCGAGGACTTTATGCTTTCTGATTTCTTAGTTGCATGACAAACTAGATTATTTTGTCTAATTAACTTCAAGAGAGAGCAAAAATTAGAAGCACGTGCTGCTCTAACATAAGTGATTACAGGAAATATCTTGTTTTTAATAATAAAACACTTTTGGTCATGCTCTAATAGGAAAATATATTTCAGGGTGGTTACTAGGGGTGGGCGATATGACAATCTTAGATTGTGAACCTTTAAAATGTTCTAAATAAAAAATCACTTTTTACAGAGATTGTATCATGTGTATCATGATACTAAATACATTTTGTTGTTTGTGCCAAAAATGCTCAGAAATGGCCCCCCCAAGTTTTATGAATCAGACTATTCCAGGGGTTCCCAAACTTTTTGGGCAAACGCCCCCAAATGGACATCATGATTTTTCTGCAACCCTAAGCCTTGACCACCCTACTTCTTTATTTTTTTTATTTTTTCAATTCCAGGTTCATAATATAGGACTACTGTAGCATTTGAAACGTTTATGATGTTATGTATGTATGTGTAACATAAATGACTAATAACTGGGGCAGTGGTGGCCAATGGTTAAGGCTCTGGGTTACAGATCAGAAGGTTGGGGGTTCAAGCCCCAGCACCACCAAGCTGCCAATGTTGGGCCCTTGGGCCCTCTCTGCTCCAGGAGTGCTGAATCATGGCTGACCCTGTGCTCTGACCCCAACTTCCTAACAAGCTGGGATAATTTCACTGTGCTATAATGTATATGTGACCAATAAAGGCTTCTTCTTTTCCTTCTTCTCTTTTTTCTTCCTCTTCTTTTTCTTCTTTTTCTTCTTTTTCTTCTTCTTCTTCTTCTTCTTCTTCTTCTTCTAAAGACCAAAAGAATATCCCTTGCACTGACTTGTTAAAGCGACGTTGAAGACAATGATGAACTCTGTTTTTCTTTAAAACGTTCTGCTGTCTTCGTGATTGTTGTCATTGAGTTGCTTCTCAAATTGAAAACTCCGATCTTGCATTCAAAAGTATTTGCTAATCTAGGAAATACAGAAAGCTGGTGCTCAAAACAGACCCTTGAGTAGGTTGGAAGGCGACATGAGATGGTTTTAAAATTCAAACAGTAACTGTACCGGGAAACCCGGTTGTTGTTGTTGTTATTGCTCAATAGCGGTCAAGAAAAGTGCATAAGGATGCGATTTGAAACATAGTGCTAGTTTGTTTAGCAGAGAAAATGTGGCATGGTTGAATGTGTCTCCTAGTAACATTTCAGAAGAGGAGATTGTGAGTTTCTCTCATGAATTTGTAAACCAAGAGATCCCATGAGGATTCACAGCTAATCGTTTGGGAACCCCTGCTCTATTTGCTAGGCCAGCTCACATTTTCCCTTACTGAACATACTAATAATAGCCAAGAGTAGGTTGTTCCTTAGCTTTATGTTTAACATTTCATCTTGGGTTTTTAGTAAAATAGCAGCATGGCTGAAGAGTGCTGGAAGGCCATCACTGAATGCCACGACATTTTAACTGGTCTCCACTTCTCAGCTGTACACAGAATGCAGAGAATAAGAAGCGAAACCTGTGAAACATGAAGTGCTTATTTTAAGTGCTTGTTTTGTTCTTTTTCTTCGAGGTTGTTTCCTTATAGTATAGTTATAACCGTATAGTTATATTTTCATCAATAGGGAAATTAATTTGTTTGCTCTTCTCAGTAACTTGCAAAATAGTCTAACCAACATGGGGGAAAAATTGTGATTATAATCATGGCTCATGGATCCAGCCTGGAAGAAATCAGGAAATTATATATATATATATATATATATATATATATAATTTTTTTTTTTTTTTTTTTTTTTTTTGCCAGATCGCCCATCAATAACTCTGGGGCAAGTTGGGCCACATCACATTACCTCATCATTGATTATTTTTCTGAAACAGTACATGTTTTATTCCTTGCATATATCATGGTATATACCCCAGACAATCCATGTTGTTCTCTCACAGCTTCCATTCGATACCTGATTCAGGTGTGTTTAAAAAAAAAAAAAAAAATTGAACCAAATATAACCAACATTCATTGTAATGATTTTTTTTTTTTTTTAAATATGCGACGCCTGAAGAGTTAACGGGTTTTAGATGATTTTAATATCTTTATAGAGTTAGCGTAAACACGTCATGCAAAATAGAAAGCGAAAGTTCAGTGCAAATTCGGTTGAGGCGATCCTGTCTAGTGTGACGTAAACCATTACAAGGTAAAATAAACCAAAAATGAAACCATTTCTAATCCGTTTGACTGAGAAAGCTATTGATGTCCTAAAAGCATACATTACTATTCATTGTTTTAATATTTAAACGTGTTGTTAAAAAAATGTAACTGCAATTCTGTTGTTTTTGATGGATATATTGCATTTTGGGGGATGTCTCTATAAAATTTGTTAACATAAATGTGTGCATGTCCTTACAGATGTCTATGCTTAAATACATTTAAAGAATATGATTAGAAATGCCTGTCTAAAATGCCAGAAAAAAAACCCCTAAACTGTTGAATTAAGCTCTTATCTTTGTTTGGGGTTGCTCTAGGTCTATAATGTGTATATGGCTGGCAGACAGCTCTGCTCCAAGCGCTACAGGGAGTTTGCCATTCTGCATCAAAACCTTAAGAAGGAGTTTGCCACTTTTACGTTTCCCAAGCTGCCTGGGAAGTGGCCCTTCTCTTTGTCTGAGCAACAGCTGGACGCCCGAAGGAGGGGACTGGAGGAATACCTAGAAAGAGGTGAGACACACAAAGAGAATGTGTAAAAATATGGCTCTAACTAAATATTTACATTTCTTTATATAAAATATTTATCTTACTCCTCACTCCTAACTGTATTTATTCTTGTTGCTGGGGTGGTCAACTTAAGGGGTACACTTTCTTTTTTCTTTTTCTTTTTCTTTTTTTTTTTCCTTTTCTTTTTTTTTTTTTTTTTTTTTTTTACCTTAATTGTATAATTTACATTGAAATGTGCAGAAAATCTTTAAATCCACGTTTCCACATGAAAAATGTATATTAATGGTACACAGGGTAAGGGAATCATCCCAGCGACAAGGAAAGGCACAGCTTTTTTTAGAACAAATTTTTCAGTGTGTGCGCAAACACTATTCCTACAGTGAAGCATGCTGGAGGTAGCATCATGTTGTGTCAGTGCTTTTTATCAGCAGGGACTGAGAAACTGTCAGGGTTAAGGGCAAAGATGGATGCAATCACTTATAGGTCAATCTTAGGAGGAAACCTGATTCAGTGTCCAAGGGATTTCAGACTAGGCAGAGTGTATGTAAGTTTATTACGTAATATGCTGTGTTGCCTGACTTGCGGAAGAAACATTTCCAGGGAAAGAATAAATTTGTGATGTAGATTATATGATGGTTCTATTTCTGCATATGTTGCAGGTGAAATTGCGAGCCAATATTTTACTTACAACAAATCTAAGTTAATATTAACATAAAAACATTACTATACAAAAGTGTTACAGCTAATGCATGGGACACAGAAATAATAAAAATATACCAGTAGTCCTTTACACCCATGAACATGTTTAATTTGTGAACGTTTTAAACAAGTTGATTGTATTGTGGTTTGCCATCAAATCTGTCTGAACCTTAAAATCTGAACCTTGTCATGTGAAGTTACTTTCTTTGAGTAAGACATTGTCATGACCGATACTGTAAGCCAAAGTAGAAAGGGGATTTTTCTAAGAAACAAGGTGTATGTCTGAATGCAAACTAAAGGTAACTTCATGAGGATGGACAGAAGAAGATGTATTATTAATATCACACCGTGCTCTGTTGTATTTAGTATGAAAGGGAAAACACTACAGAGGATTATTTTAGAAGATAAGTGTAGAATCGAAAAATCTCATATAAAATACTCATGTTCTCCATTTTGCTCTCTTATTCTTTCACTTTTCACAGTGTGTTCTGTGCGAGTGATTGGTGAGAGTGATATAATGCAGGAATTCTTGTCTGAATCAGATGAGGTAAGTCAAATGAACCACGATATACAATATGCATTCCATATTTTTGATCTTATTAATTGGTTATGATGGCGGCCACGAACAGCATTTTGCAGGCTTTGAATACTCCGAACGAGTACCCAGATACTTTTTCTCCTTTTGTCTTAAAAACAATATTATTTTTCATGATTAACCACAGTTAATCAGCGATTTAAAAAAAAATTATCTCAAACTCTGAACACAACTCAGGGCACCATAAATTTTTTTTGTTAACAATTGGACAAAATATGGCTTAACTGCAGTCCTGCGTAGAGGAGGCCCACCAAAAGTAAGTGACTGGGTAAAGAGGCATTGTCAGAGCAGCAACCAAGAGGCAAAGGGTAAATCTGAAAGAGCTGGAGAATTCCACAGATGGTAGAAGCTGTTCACAGGACAAACATACCCGAGTCATTCCACAAACTGAGAGGAAAGCCATATGAAATCCCATTTGGAGTTTGCCACTAGGCATTTAGTTGTCTGGGGTGGTACCTTTTAAGGGTACATCTTTTGTGCATTTAGTATGTATCATTTACCTAGAAATATGCAAAAAAGGATGAAAAAAGCTTTGTTCTAATAGTTCATTACTGTCCATTTATGCATCATTAAATATTAGGTACACTATATACACATTTCCAGGTGAAAGAGGTATAATAAAGGTACAAAGGGTAAGAGTACCACCCCAGCGACAAGGAAGGGCATAACTTGGTACTCATTTTTGTGAGAGTAGGTGAACAACCATCCCTACAGTGAAACACGGTGGTGGTAGCATCATGTTGTGTCAGTGCTTTTCATCAGCACGGACTGAGAAACTTGTCAGGGTTTAGGGCAAGATCGATGAAGTCACATATAGGTCAATCCTAGAAGAAACCCTGATTCAGTCTGCAAGAGACTCGAGACCAGGGAGAGTGTTTTACCTTCCACGAAGTCAAAACAACCCTAAGCATACCGCCAAAACTACACTGAACGTGCTAGAATGGCCCATCCAGTCGAATTTATCCAATCAACAAATGTAACAAAATGTGGGAAAGGTCAAAGGGTGTGAAAAGGTATGCAAGGGACTGTATTTAAGATTATGTTTCTTATTTCCTATTAATGTGGTATCTAATTATAACACATCAGCGGAAAGCTGCTACATCTGACGATTTGCTGATTTATTTTATGTTTAGAAGTATAAGGCAAGTAAAGAATGCATGTTTCCTAGTTTGTTTGCTTTAATGAAATATGACCTGTATTTGTGCTTCTAATCTGTGAGCTATGCATTGTAAGGAGTTCTTGTGTGTATTCACTTCCTCTTGGTAGTGAGTGAAGTTTTAAAGGTGTGCTTCTGGACTCTTCGCCCATTTTCTTAATTTATTGCCATTCAACTTTGTTTCTCCTGTCCTCAAGGTGATCAGAACGTTCTTCCTTAAACTGCCTGCCCATGGATCTCCACCACTGATCTCTCTCGCTCTCTTTCTCTCTCTCTCTCAGAACTATAATGGAGTCTCCGATGTAGAGTTGAGGATAGCCATGCCGGATAAAACCACAGTAACTGTCAGAGTTCGAAAGAACTGCACTACAGACCAGGTGTACCAGGTACTGCATATAGAAGCACAACACTGCCCTGTAGACCAAAGAAGAAATCAGTTTATAGGCTCATCTTATGTTTATTTACATCACAAAAATCAGGCTAAGACAAAGTTGAAATCAAAATGACAATTCTGCACTGTGTGTTTTAGTTAACGCGACACACAGTATCAAGAATCAAGGGTATGCAAACTTTTGAACCGGGTCGTTTTCATAAATTCAGCTTTTATCTTGTCTTGTGGACTATATGTAAACATCTGTTATGTGAAATAGCTTCTTTAGGACAGAACTAAATAAAAAAACATGGGATTTTTATGATTGCTCTTATTTTGTTAACAGTATTAAGAGTTAGCAGATTCCGCAAGGGGTATGCAAACTTTTGGACACAACTGTAACTACGGTGAAGTGAAAAATGCTTTAAATAAATAAATACAAAATAAACATTTTAAACAGTATTAGCTCCTATATTGATTACTTCAGACTTGAAAGTAAAATAACATGACATTCCTAGTGTGTTTTATTTAAACGTAAGTGCCACACGGGCCCGGGTTTATTTCTTTCCCTTGCTGTCTAAACATGTTTGGTCTTGTCTGTCGAACACAAACACACACCTCAATTATGTTTATTATTATTAGTGCTCCTTACCGAATGTCTTGTGCTTTATTTGTGTGATTTTTAATTTGTTTTTAAAAACACATACCCTTAATATTAAATTTTATAAGCCAGCCAATACATTGGTATACATTGTGCTTGTTCATAAGGATATTTTTTTAAGTTTAAGTGGATAAGACAGTTTCCACTATATATTCAACTTTAGTATTGTTTAATGTTATAAATAATTGCAACATAAATGTTCTCATTTTCTCAATGCTTAGAAACGAAAGCTTGGAAACACCAATCTCGCTCTCATTCTCTTTGTCTGTCTGTCTGCCTGCCTGTCTGTCTATCACCTGCTGTTTCTCCATCACTATCTCTCTCTCAAACGAATGCTCTCTGTGTCCCAGGCTGTGGTGATGAAGGTTGGAATGGACAGTATTACCGCCAGTTATTTTGCTCTCTTTGAAGTCATTAACCACTCATTTGGTAAGTGTAGCTCCTTCAGACTTCTCTGTTCTAGGGCAACATTATGGGACATTTCTAGTTCCATAACTTTGATTCAGTGTATATGGGGCGTTAATTCAGGGGACAGGATCGTGCACTTGGCTCAGATCAAATGATAAACACAGACGTGTAGAACTAGGAAGCAGTCAAACCAATTCGGCTAAAACTAATTCGGATTGACAATCTTAAATCAGACTCTCAGTACTAAATGTCCTGCTGCTGTTTCACCATTGATTAGTCGATCACCCCCTCAGAAGCGTTCAAAATAACTGAGCAAAAGTAATCAGATAACAACCAGGATTTTGTAGAATGCTTATGTGGCATTAGTGCTGTTTTGTATTTATGTCAAAATAAATCTGAGCACACTTTTGTGGTACATAGTTTTACATGGCTTCATCCAAGACAGGTTTCTGTGTAATGTGTAAATAGAGTGTAAGGTGTAAAGTAACAAATAAAATGGGGTTTTTTGTGTTACCCTCATCGGTTAAAAGAAAAGACAAACTGCTTTGCTAGTTGTACTCCATTCACACAACTGCGGCTCCATCTGTAACTAACTCCTATGGCGTTTCATTATTATTAAGCACTAGAGGCCAGGCTTTCAACTCAAACAATGAGTGCCACCAAGGTCATGGGGAGTTCATTGACTGTATACTGTAGTTGTAAACAAAGCAAGGAATTGTGGGTAGTACTACGAGGGCTTTGGCTGATATTTGAATTGCAGTGTGTGAATGTCACACACCAGTGCCAATCTCAACATTTATTTGTACATTCATACAAATATACAATTTTGTAATTGATAATGTACACCAATCAGCCATAACATTAAAACCACTGACAGGTGACGTGAGTAGCATTGAGTATGTCATTACAGTGGCACTCATAGCTTTCAGGACTTACAGATCTGCTGCTAATGTCTAAGTGCCAGATACCACAGCACACCTTCAGAGGTCTTGTGGAGTTCATGCCTCGATGGGTCAGAGCTGTTTTGGTGGCACAAGGAGGACCTACACAATATTAGGAAGGTGCTTTTAATGCTATAGCTGATCGGTGTATTATTTAAATGAACTGTATTGGAGGTCAGAGAGGGGAGATTTAGTTTTGACACAGCTTGATAATGTATAATAAAAATAATGACACTAGATCAGCGCTCGTGATTGTGACAGTCCCTGGCATGCAGAATAATCACAACGGACGCAGCGTAGCAGGCTGGACAGGCAGACGGTTTAGTTTCACAGTTTCAGTGTTAAAATCTCCTCATTGGTTCTGATTTGCTTTGTAAACAAACCTCAAATGAGTCATAGATGCTTTGCAGCTTATCTGTTTCTATTATCTGTTTGAAATCATATAAACGTTTATGTGAAATAATACTTTAATATTAAAGAAATAAGAAACTACTAAATTGGCCCAGTAATGCCTGTACCTCTTTACGTTCTTTAATAAAAGCTTCAAGGATGTGTGGTTATTCATGAACATGCAACTTGGATACAACCCCCATTGACTCCTGCCATATATAGCAGCCAGCTCATATTTGTCATTACTTAGCATGCAGGCTGAAAGTTTCTTTGGCACTTTGTTCTAAAAAGTTTCACTTTCTGAATCGGTATTTTAATAAGAGCAATGAGGACGTTTTTACCAATTAAATTCATAGGACCTGTTGGCTTGCATTTTCTAACTCTTGTAACTAAACACAATAGGCTTTTATTCGCAGTTGTCGTACTCCTCAATGGCTTCCTCAAAATATATGTTTTCATGTGGTATGTCCAGAAGCTATCAAAATTATTCAACACCCATTGCAAATCAGGTTTATTGTCAAAATTTACAGACTTTCAGCTGTTTGCAATGAACAAATCAAACAAAAGCAATTGAAATAGTTCAACCCAACGAATGCTTCAAGTGGTTTCCCCAAATTCAACCGAAAATGCAACTTATAATGATTTCTCCAGTTTCAAAATGATTCAACCCCCTGAATAGAATCCCTCACAACAGCACAAATATACAAAACAGGTGTTGTCTTTGGTTTTCACAGCATGTACATCATAAGTCATAGTAGTAATATGCTACTGACTGAATATTATGCTGGGTTTTGCCGATTAATCGGCACTGATAACTGATTGCTAGAACTAATGGATTATCTTCAAAAACCCACACAGCAATCCGGTTGCATCCGTTGTCCGCCGTCATTATACAGTACAAGAGCGGCCTTTAGAGGCGAAATAAAAATGATCACTGACAAATTTTGTTGTGTTATTTGAAGTGTGTGTTTTTGTTTTTTTTTTGTTTTGTTTTTTTTTTTTTTTTCATTTTGGATATGTCTCTATTTTTATTTGTTATTTGGAATGTTACTTTTAGTTTGGCCCAAATTTATTTTATTTATTTTAATATATATATTATTTATATATTTTTCAGTAAAAAAAAAAGGTAGAGTATATTTTCATGGTACAATCAGTACTGTTTATTTTTGTAATAAATTTCAGCAATATTTTACTTTAAGTTGTTTCATTGAGTATCAGTTGATTAATCTGATATCATATATATGCGTGCATGTGTGTATAGTGTGTGTGTGTGTGTGTGTGTGTGTGTGTGTGTGTGTGTGTATATATATATATATATATATATATATATATATATATATATATTGTGTGTGTGTGTGTGTGTGTGTGTGTGTGTGTGTATAATCAGAATCCATCTGACTCCTACTTGCTTTCCCGGTTTTCTGCCATGGTCACAACCTCTTTATCTGCCACAGTGATGCTTTATCAGGTTGGAGGCCTGGCCACTATACACTTGCGCTAAAAACCCCTCGGTTGTGCTGAAAGGTGTAGCCTCACTAAGTTAAATGATGATATAGTAAAATGAGAATGCTGCATAGGAAAAATGACTAATCCATGATGACTTGAATATTAGATCAAACTATTAGACATAAAGGGGTTTACTCAAAATCTCCTACGTCAGGGAAGTGGTGTAACATTTTGATTTCATCATGTGTTCTTCATGTCAGTGCGGAAATTGGCTCCGAACGAGTTCCCTCATAAGCTGTACGTGCAGAACTACACATCGGCCGTTCCCGGTACCTGCCTCACTCTGCGCAAGTGGCTCTTCACCACTGAGGAGGAGATCCTGCTGAACGACAACGAGCTCGCCATCAACTACTGCTTTCACCAGGTAGGTGTGCATGCATGTGTAGTTTTTGTATGAGGCTTTGTGTATTGTATATGACACCCCCCCCCTCTCTCTTAGGCACTGGATGATGTGAAGAGGGGGTTTATTAAAGCAGAAGAGAAATCATACCAGCTGCAGAAACTGGCTGAACAGAGGAAGGTTTCCATGGTGGGTCTCAACAACTTTGTGTGTGCATGTAGAAAATGCTCCTGTTGAATGTGATTAAGACAGAGGAATTGTTGACAAATTGATGCATTACTATAATTTATTTACATTTCTCTGTAATGAAAAAGCAACTCATTACAGTTTAAATCACGGGGTCCGTTACTTCTGTTGCATGTGTTTCTAAAGCCGATAATAATGCAGAATGCATGTACAGTACAGCCTTCAATTTGTCTATATAATACCTATAATAGCGCAATGTGACGTTGCTGACTGTGTGGACTGTGTTTAAGCAGTGTTAACGGTTCCATTTTAAAAATGACAGAAGACGGGAAGAAACCACTCAACAAGCCACGTTACCTTTACATTATTTTAGTCGAGACAGATCTGCTACTTTCTCGTTTCTTTAATAGCAAACGAATCAAAATTGTATCGAACCATTTTTAGCAAACAAATTTAAAAAACTGAATCAAATGTAATTGTTGTGTAAACAGCTGTGGCTGAAAGGATCAGATTGAAGGAAGACCAAATTTAATACCTGCTCATTGCGAGCAAAGGCAGACAAACATGAAGTAAATCTGTATTTTACTGTAATATATATATATATATATATATATATATATATATATATATATATATACACATATATATATATATATATATATATATATATATATATATATATATATATATATATATATATACACATACATATATATATATATATATATATACACATACATATATATATATATTTATATATATATATATATATATATATATATATATATATATATACACCCATTAACCATGGCAACACAATTTGGATATAACCAAGGTGGTGAAGAAACCTGTCTCTCTCTCTCTCTCTCTCTCTCTCTCTCTCACCCTGTCTGTAGTACCTAAGTATGGTGAGGTCATGTGAAGGCTACAATGAGATCATCTTTCCTCACTGTGCTTGTGACTCACGCCGCAAAGGCCACGTTATCACAGCCATTAGCATCCGGCACTTCAAACTGCACGCCTGCACTGAAGAGGGCACTCTAGAGGTGAGAGCGAGAGAGCGCAGCCAGAATTTGCAAATGGTCAAGTTTCTGAAATTTTCTAGTAAATTATTTGTTTGTTAATAATGGTTAATTTGCTTCAATAGAAATGCATAGGCTGATGGAGTGTTTAAGCTTTAACAGTCATGCAGAGAGTATTATGAATTAAAATCTAAATAGCTGGCATAAATAGCAAACATGTACACTCTCACTTTAAGAGGAACACCTGTACACCTGCTCATTTATGCAGTTATACAGTCAGCCAATCATGTGGCAGCAGTACAATGCATACAATCATGCAGATACAGGTCACGACATCAGAATGACGGGGGGTTGGGGGTGGGGGGTGGGGGTTGTGGGTGGGGGGGGTGATCCTGATCTCGATCTCTGTGACTTGAACCGTGGCATGTTTGTTGGTACCAGAGGGGATGGCTTGAGTATTTCAGAAATTGCTGATCTCCTGGGATTTTCTCTATAGTTTACACAAAAACCTACTGTCAGCACAGGGTCTGCAGCCTGAAACACCTTGATGATGAGACAGATCGGAGGAGAATGATCAGACTGGTTTGAGCTGACAGGAAATCTATAGTAATTCAAATAAGCACTCTTTACAACATTGGTGAGTGGAAAAGTGTCAATCCTTGAGGTGTAAAGAAAGATTGTATGAGTTACTGTATCCTTCCTGGCAGTTTGAACCAAAATTGCCATTTCCTTTTGACCTCTCTTATCAACAAGGCGTTTCCACCCACAGAACTGTCGCTCATTCAATGTGTTTTGTTTTTCGCACCATTCTGTGTGAACTCTGGACACTGTGAAATTCACAGGATATCAGCAGTTTCTGAAATACTCAAACCAGCCCATCTGGAACCAACAACCATGTTACAGTTAAAGTCACATTACCTGAAGCTATTGACCTGTGTCTGCATGATTTGTTTTGCATTGTACTGCTGCCACGTGATTGGCTGATCAGATGATTGTATGAATGTACAGGTGTTCCTAATGAAGTGGACGGTAAGTGTAGTTGCAACAGCTGCAGTATATAAGTCGGACATATTGAGAGAAAATGTAGTTTCAGTGAAAGACGCGCAGACGTTTATTAGACACCCTTTGTTTATTTTCTTCATCTCGCCCACACCCAGAATCAGGTGATAGCGTTCGAGTGGGGCGAAATGCAGAGGTGGGACACTGACGAGGAGGGAATGGCTTTCTGCTTCGAGTACTCGCGAGGCGAGAAGAAGCCGCGCTGGGTCAAAATCTTCACTCCATATGTAAGTGTTACATAATCTGACGCTTCTCTCACACACCCACCAACGTGTGTGTGTGGTGCCTTTTTAGTGTTAACAGCTTCTCTCGTCCTCAGTTTAACTACATGCACGAGTGCTTCGAGCGGGTCTTCTGTGAGCTCAAATGGCGGAAAGAGGTACATCGCATCGCTTTCCACAGCTTTAATGTTTGCACCCTTGTAGAGTGCGTGTTAATTAGTGGTGCTGTATTTTCAGGTTGAAGAGGAAGCGACGGATAAAGACAATAAGAACTGTAGTAAAGATGGTATGTGTAGTAAGGTAAGGCTCAGCCTGCCTTTTTTATATCCTATTGAGCTTTTGTCGTTTATTTCTGATGATAACACTACTGTGTGGAAGCTCCTACGTGCTGCCCAGCCCCATGTTTTGGTTACCTGGAAGCCTAATTGACTAGGCTAGGCGTTCTCAACTTTTGTTGGCCAGTGACCCAGTGAGTTTAAGGGTCCAAATTTTCATGGACAATCCTATAGTGGAATAATTGCTATAGTGGCAGTTAGTAGAAATTATAGGTTAACTATTTTAACAAGTAGAACTCACAGGGATGCCTCCACCACCACCAAATCTAGTCTTTCTTGCTAATAATTTGTATATCTGAAATACCCTTAAAATATGCATTATATGGCCAAAGGTTTGTAGAAATTTGACCATCACACCCGTTTGAGGTTCTTCCCTAAACTGTTGCCACAAAGTTGGAAGCAAACAGTTGTTTAGGATGTCTTGTACGCTCTAGTCTTACAATTTCCCTTCAGTGAAACTAAGAGGCCTAAACCTGTTCCAGCATGACAATGCCCCTGCGTACAATGCGAGCTCCATGATGATCAAGGTTGTAGTGGAAGAAACCAAGTAGCCTGCACAGAGCCCTGACCTCAACCCCACTGAACACCTTCGGGATGAACTGGAACTCTGACTGTGCACCTGACCTCACTAATGCTCTTGTGGCTTGGCCAGAATGAGCAAATCCTCACAGCCACACTCCAAAATCTGGTGGAAAGCCTTTCCAGAAGAGTGGAGGTTGTTATCACAGCAAAAGGAGGGACTAAAACTGTAATGGGATGTTCGGAACGCACGTATGCGTGTGATCTTCAGGCGTCCACAAACTTTTGGCCATATAGCGTACATCAAACAGGAAACTTGAAGTAAAGCTATTTTAGACATTTTAACCTTGCTGTAACCTTGATCCTCCAAAATCGGCTCAGTTCATCTGGTTGCAATGTTATTCCATATAAATATTACAAACACTCATTGTTGACAGATGGACGCATGGACAACCTGAAAACGTAATGCTTCCACCACCTAGTGGCGGAGGCATATAATTTCACAGTGCATTAATGTAAATATATGCACATCTACAGAATGATAGGATTTTTTTTTTATGAAAAAATTCAAATTGATCTATATTTTTATAAAAATGCATAAATATGACATTCACTTCATATCACATTTACAGTGATAACATTAAAATCACCTGCCTAATATTGTGTCGGCAAAACGCCTCTCTCCCATCAAGGCATGGACTCCACGAGACCTCTGAAGGTGTGCTGTGGTATCTGGCACCAAGACTTCAGCCGCAAGTCCTGTAAGTTGCGAGGTGGGTCCTCCATGGCTTGGACATGTTTGTCCAGCACATCCCACAGATGCTCGATTGGACTGAGATCTGGCGAATTTGGAGGCCAAGTGAACACCTTGAACTCTTTGTCATGTTCCTCAAACCATTCCTGAAAAATTTTTGCAGTGTATCAGGGTTCATTATCCTGCTGAAAATGGCCAATGTCTTTAGGGAATACCGTTGACACGTACCACCTACCTAAACATTGTTGCAGACCAAATACACCCCTTTATGACAAGGTAGCATCTAAATGAATGCCAGGATCCAAGGTTTCTAAGCAGAACATTGCCCAGAGCATTACACTGCCTCTGCCGGCTTGCCTTCTTCCCATAGTTCACCCTGGTGCCATTTCTTTCCCAGGTACGTGATGCTCACGCACCCAGCTGTCCACATGATGTAAAATAAAATGTGATTCATCAGACCAGGCCACCTTCTTCCATTGCTCCATGGTCCAGTTCTGATGCTCATTGTAGACACTTTCAGTGGTGGACAGGGGTCAGCATTGACACTCTGACCGGTCTGCAGCTACGCAGCCCCATACACAGCAAGCTGTGATGCACTGTCTGTTCTGACACCTTTCTCTCATAGCCAGTATTAACTTTATCAGCAATTTGTGCTACAGTAGCTCTTCTGTGGGAACAGACTCATCGTTGAGCCTTGCGTGCCAATGACCCTGTCGCCAGTTCACCGGTTGTCCTTTCTTGGACCACTTTTAGTGGTTGTAATCGCTGCATACTGGGAACACGCCACAAGACCTGGTGTTTTGGAGATGCACACTATATACAATGCTATACAATCAACAATGCTTTCATGAATCACTGTGTGTAAGAGCCCACTACCACAGGTGTTCTGCTCTCACTGTGTCTAATGAGAGGGCTGAGCTTGGGCGTCACACTGCAGCATCGCACTCACATATAAATTAACCTAACATCCCATAAGTACGTGCTAGCAAATGGTTGTGTTTGTTGGTGTAGTCTGGTTCATGTATTGCATTTCATATGAAGTGCATAAAGTTTAAACATAGCTACCGAACAAATAAAAACATTAGTCAATTGGAAATGTTATTTTTCGGGTTGTCTGTCCGTCCATCTGAGATTCTCATTAGTGTAATGTGTCAAGAAAGAGTGGTTGAACATTTGTAGGATTTATATGGAATTATTAGTGTAACCAGCAGATGAACTGATTCGATTTTGAAACTGATCCAAGCAGTGTCAAGGTCACAGCAAGGTCAAATGGCTGAAACAGTTTTTCTCCAATCTTCCTGTTCGTCATACAGAGATGTTACTTAGACCTTCGTGGTCCGGAACTCAAGACCCATTTTCCTCACTATCTACTTTTTTTTTTTTTTCCATACTATTGATCTATTTGTCCATCCATCCATCAGTGTGTCTGTGCTCGGTCCAAGACTCTCCAGCAGAAGAATTGATCAGATGTTGGAATTGATCCAAATAGGCTCAAGGTCACAGCAAGGTCAAATGTCTGAAATGGCTTGCTTCACATTTGAAGTATATTTTAAACCTAATTCTGGCATACAAATTAGTAACAAGAAGCAGTGGAGGCATCCCTGTCAACACCACTGGCATCAAACTCGCTTATTTTTGTTTTCTGCTTGTTAAATCTATTTGTCCACCAGGCAACCATGAATAAAAAGCTAATAGCCTAGGCAAGAAAGATGCCTAAACTAGTGCTTTGTCCGCCCCGGTTACGATAATATGTTTTCACTGTTCATTAATAGCATTTGCTTTTAAAAAGAGACAAAATTAAAGCGAATGTAGTGATTATAGCAGTAAGAGTAGCGCAAGGACACTGCATTGTCTGCGGGAGCGCTAAAGTCATCTGCACTTTTATTGAGAGTGTAACACAGTACGCAATATCCTGTATGTGTGTGGTTTGACATAAAAGTGTATTGTGATTGTCATATAAAGATAAGGATAAGATAAAGATAAGAATGCCTTGATTTTATATAAATATTGGCCTGAAACTCTGGATTGCTATTGAATCAGATTT
The DNA here is from genome assembly GCF_023375685.1 of Ictalurus furcatus. Taxonomy (NCBI): domain Eukaryota; kingdom Metazoa; phylum Chordata; class Actinopteri; order Siluriformes; family Ictaluridae; genus Ictalurus; species Ictalurus furcatus. The sequence continues at coordinate 8,823,602 of NC_071255.1, read as the reverse complement.
CATGTATTTTTCCAATCCAGTCCACTGATTTATTTTAGAGGTCAACTGATAACTTTGATATCTTTACAGATCCCGATAACTAAATTGGGCAGCACCTGCCGATAACCGATTAATCAACCGAAAGTTTTTAAAACTGATACTGAATGAAAACGTAACACTCAAAGTAAAATGTTGTTGAACTTTATTACAAAAATAAACAGCACTGGCCGTACCATGAAAATGTACTACACTTTTAAATGAAATAAATATATAAATATTAAAATATATTAACTACTAATGAAAATAAAATAAGATATACATCCAAACTGAACAAAAAATAACACTCCAAATAACAAATAAAAATAGAGACAGTCAAAACGAGTCAAAAAACATTTCAAATTGCGCAGCAAAATTTGTCAGTCATATTTTTTTTCACCTCTAGAGGCCGCTCTTGTATTGTTTAATGACAGCGGACTCTTCTCAGCCGCAGTGGTCGCAACCTGTGAAAAATCGGTGTAGATTTTTGCAGATAATCGATAGTTCTAGCAATCAGTTTTCGGTGCCAAGTAATCAGCAAAGCCAATCAATCAGTCAACGTCTAATTTATTTTATATATTCCATGGAAGCTTATGTTAACTGACAAATTTCCTCTTTTCATACAGGGTCAAGTAGTTTGGCTAGAATATTTATTCCCCCCCCCAGTCTTAATTGCATCATTAGATAAAATCTCTAGAATCCCAGGCTATTGCTATAATATGCTTTCCTGCTGCTTGTTTATCTTTTTGTTTTTTTTGTTTGTTTCTTTTAAACTAAATGGGCTTCTGCTATGCTTGTACGATGCCGAATGAGGTAAACGAGGACAAAATCTCATATTGAGCAAGTTCCTAAGGTTCTCTCAGTCTGCATTGTTCCTGCTGGGAACCATGCCATTATTAGAAATGCTCACATCTGTCCGGTTTCACGCTCATACCCGTTTTCTGTTGCAGAATATCTTCCAGCTGTTGAGGCACAGAAGGGATGGAGGCACCTGAGACAGGAGATTGTCACCCCCTGAACACAAGATTTTACATATACACACACACACACACACACACACACACACACACACACACACACACACAAATCAGTGCAGACTAAAAACAGGAACATAATGGGTCCCAGTCAACGCAGTCTGTCCACTCACACACACTCACACACACTCACACACACTCAGTGGACATCCAGAATTAAAGAACTGTCTTCAGACTCACAAAACAATAGAAATAAGCAGACTAAAAATGAGAATCAAGACTTTTTTCCACGCTTCATCCCATCAAATCGTCATTGGGATTCAGCTCATTTCAGTCTTTCTGTTGGAGGACATTTTTGAGGTGACCGTTTGCTTGGGAAGAAGGAACTGACAAGGCTTTTCGCTAACACTCCAGGTAACTGGCTTTAATCTTTTTAAGGACACTACCAACATGTTGGCTTGTAAAACAGACTCTCCTGGCTGCGCTGGCTCTTAGCACTGTGATTGGTCCTGGTGACTTGTGCATGTAAAAGAGGAGCCGTGCACATCGGTCAGGTTTGCCGCCATCTTGTGAAGATTTTTAACCCCAAGTTACGAAACCAAACGCAAAAGAAATGAGAAAGACAGACACGAGGAGTGCACAGTTAGAGCCAGGAAGCCTCAGTGGTAAAACTTCATCCTGACACTAACACATACATGCATTCTGCAAAGTCAAGTGAGATGATCCCTCAAAATGTATTGGCACAAAAGGTTGGGGTGGAGGGTTGAGAGAAGGAAAAACCACAGTGACATTATTCATGTGTGTAAATATCTTGAAACTCCACCATCCATCTGGACAAGCAGAGCAGATAAGCAAGAACTTCTGTTGAAACAGAAATTTGAGAAAGCAGACAAATAGTCTAACATTTTTAAAATACCCTTCCCAGTTTACTTATAACTCTCTCTCTCTCTCTCTCTCTCTCTCTCTCTCTCTCTATATATATATATATATATATATATATATATATATTTATATATATCTCCTCAGTATTTCCCCAATCCTGTTCAAACTTTGTAAACAAGTCTTTTTTTTATTATTTTATTTTATTCTTTTTTTTTTTTTTTTAAAACAGTCTACATATAATTCATTTTGAATTTGACCCACAAAGGTTAAGCGAAAAACCTCCACTGTGCATGCTTGAATTCTTTTTGAAGTGGGGAAAATAGCTAACAGTGTTATGAATGTAATGAATCAGAGCTCAGAGTCAGTAAAATGAAAGTTTTAGTGGAGGTATGAACGAACCACTTTTTTAACTCTTTTTTTTTTTTTTGTTATTGTTGTTGTTTAATGCTGTTAAGGCAGGTCAGCAAGATGGATTTAAAGTGACTCTGAACTTATAAAACAGGGTTGTTTTTTTTTGTTGTTGTTGTTTTTTTATAAATATAATTAAACCCAGTTTTTTCCTTCTTTTAAGAAATGGGTAATTAAAGTCTGGAAAATCCGCGTTAGGACTGAACATGACCAGCAAGTATTCTGATATGCAAATACAGGCCATGCAACACTGGCTCACCAGGAAGATCGGTCACATGTAGGGTCGCTGGCAACTACAGTTGGAGTATTCATAGACTCTTGTTTTAAGGCATGTTTCCATTTCTTTTACTGTTGTCTAATGACTGTTTGGCTATAAGTAATTACAGTAAGAAAGAAAAAAAAACAACAAATCATGTTTTTTCTAAAGGCGTTTAGTGTACGGATGGAACCAGTAGATGGTGTCATTTCTTAATACATTTCAGAAAAGGTTTGAGGGTATACACATAGCTGACTGTTTCTGTCTGACTAAAGATAAAGTTTGCATTTTTTATTTTGTTTTACGTGTATATATATTATAAATTGAGCTGGCCTTTTAATAAATAAATAAAAGCGGCAGTACCTACCTTCTATTAGATCGAGAGGTTAGTTCTTGCAGGCAGCTCACATAAGAATATTTTGTAATGATGATTGGGCCGTGCACTACTCCACTCCCCCCCCACCCCCACGCAATAACACACACGCACAATTGCAATGGATATAAACTGGGACATGTTCTAGTATTGAAATGACCGACTATCAACTGGTATCTTATCAAAAAAAAAGTTACATATTGCAGCTTTAATATTTCATGGCTGCATATGGTATATTTTATTTGTTATATTTTATTATATATTTTATTGTGTGTGTGTGTGTGTGTGTGTGTGTGTGTGTGTGTGTGTGTGTGTGTGTGTGTGTGTAACCTTGAGGCTGATGTTCAGTAGTCTCTGTTTTGTTTCTGTGTCATTTATTCGTTCCTTTTAAACACCATACATCCCATGAAGTCTGAGATTATTTGTACATGTCGGACAAAGATGCCCAAACCATTCATGAAACATCTGTGTCCGTAGAGACGCATAGCAGACTGTTTCTGTTGCATGTCAGTTTATTAAGAGGAGTAGAATATGTTTTTTGGGGTTTTTTAAAAATTTTTATTAAAAAAAGGTAAACCATGCAGGTCTAAATAAGTATTATGATTTGTGACTCTGTTGCTTCTTCTCATTACTGCCATTTGTTTGTTTGTTTGTTTGTTTGGGGGTCAGTTCTTAAAGTCAATCTCCTTTAGCGCAGGCGCATAAAAGTTGTTTTGCACTTGTATTATCCATGTGGTTGTGTGATAATGAGTGACCTGACATTTCAGTACTACGTTTTTTGGTTTTGTGTGTGTGGTTTTTTTTGTCCCCCCCCCCTCCCCGTTTCGTTTTGAGGTATTGATTGTGCTTCTTAACCTGGTGAATTATATTTTTCCCTTTGTAAATGTTGAATTTTGCTGTATGTTCGCCATGTTTGTCTCCTAACGACTTTTATTTAAATGTCATACTTTACAGATGCAGTGTCTACATTTAAGCAGTCCTTCCAGGATTTCTCCGCCATTTTTCAGAATTACCGCCGATTTTCCGCAGATTTGGGCCAAGACGCGTCATGTGACATCATCACAACGCGCATTCAGTCAAAGCCCTCTTCTATTCACGTGCATCGAACAAGAGTATGGCTGAAAGGTCTCATTTACCAACAAACGTCACTGCGAAAGACCGTGCAAAACAATTTCATGCTATTGCAGTTTCACCAATTCAAGTAGTTTTCCGCAACAAAAGCACAGAAAACTCCACAAGTTGCATCTCGAATTTTGAAAAAAGTCGCAGCAAAATCAAGCATTTTTGGTCGCAACAATCACAAAAAAAAACTCAGAAATCCTGTACGGACTGTTTTAAGGTATTCATCTTGGCTCCTAGAGATCTATCATTATCCAGAGTTTAGTTCTAATTCCAGCTTAACCCTTCTGGTTTTTATTCATATTCATTAATACTTAGAGGTGCGTGACAAATGAAGCATCAACATATGTCGTGGTTGGGTGTTGTGCCACCACGAGCTTCCAGAGCAGCTTAATGCGTCTTGGCACAGATTCTACATACCGATGAACACCATTTTCCAAAATACGTTCCATGTTGCTTTGATATCTCCCATATTGAATTGGTCTGTCGACTGCAGAGGCCATTACATCATTTTCATACTCCTCAAACCGTTCAGTGAGCTCCTGTGGATGTGGGAGAAGTCATCCTAAGACTCCCATCAGGATGGAAATGTTTCATTGTAGGATCAAGACGTTCAGTCAGAAGACTTTTGCATTTACTTGCAGTAAACTTTCTCTGTAAGGAAGCAACTGGATACAAACCATACCAGCAAAATCTATAAATGGCCCTCAGCATAACAGAACCACGGTTTCTCTTTTCATATGTCACCCATCTGTAAACTGTTCAACATCATAAGCTCTGCTTTGCTCTGAATAAGAGGTCTGCCAGAAGTTTGGATTTCATTGGTAGACAAATACATCATCTAGGAGTAGGGAAAACATTAGATAATAGCGGGCAGTGGGTCTCTGGGACTAGGGTCGAGAACCACTGACATAATCCCTTGTCTGACTGCGTTATTACAGACGCCCCTTCATATACCAGAGTTGTCTGAAATGTACTAAGGAAAATGCCAAGGTCCCCAAACAAATCTTAATATATTTGCATTTGTCTCCACCTTTTCTTCTGGTTCTTCTCTTTAACCATCAGTATGCACATGTTTCTTGCATTTGCTCTGTTTGTCCTGGATGGATCACCTCATTAATTTATTGTAATAAGGTATCAAACAGGATTTCTCTGCATACAGTATTTTCAGTAGCATATGTTTTCGAATAAGCTGCATAGATAATAGTCTCAGAGCCACTTGAAATGTCAGAGAGGTATTGAAGGAAGTCATGTGGAGCCATTTTGGCAAATGAATCAAAACGGACCAGGTTTTAAAATGAGCCGATGACACGAAATAACCTGAAAATGTTTGTTGAAACTTGGTCATATAGCATTATAAATAAATTGTAACATATTCTTTTAAATAAAGAAATTTAATGAGAAAATCTTGGTGTTCACTTTTATTTATGTCCAGATTGAAAGAGTGAGTTGTGATACAAGCAATAAAATCAGAGGAATTCTAAAAACTGTCATATAGCTAATATAGACCATGATCTCTGCCTGTATTACATAGAACTTGATTTGCTTGGTATTAAGTCATTAGCATCAAACTCTTAAGCTCTACTCATATAACGACAACATGCACAGGTGCAAATATAAAAGGAACATCATCCATTGTATCATAAGCCATGTTTTAGGGATTGGGTGTGTGCATGTATGAAAAGACTAAGTATAGGCAGAAACAGCTCTATCGTGTATCACACCAGGGATTAAATGAAAGAGGGAAGGCGTCAACTCAGGGGGAAAAAAAAAGCAATGTTGTAGCGACCAGCCTTATAAATAGTGAAGGGGATTAGTTACAGTAGTATTGCTTTCTTCAGGTCACATGTCACTGACCCTAACCTCGAGAATTGTATCAGGCTGTTAACAATTAACGAACAAATAGGACTTGAAACCCAAGAGTAGTTAATCTGAATAATAAGTGTAAATAATAAATTTTGATTATTCAGATTTATTTACTGAGAAGACTGGGGTTTGAGGCAGCAAGACATTTATAGTGCTGGGTTTGTGAACATTTCAGGTTAAAGGTTTGCATCTTTTTCATTGATATACTGTAAGTATTATAAGATTGGAAGATTATTCTCTCATTTCATTGTCAATATGTTGAAACTCTCTCTTACTTTCTCCTCCTATGCAATGTAAAATGAAGACACATATATTTTTTTTTACCCAGGAATGCAAGCTTTTGAATTCATCTCTCTCATATATATATATATATATATATATATATATATATATATATATATATATATATTTATATATATATATATATATATATATTTATATATATATATTTATTTATATATATATATATATATATATACATATATATATATATATATATATATATATATTTATATATATATATATATATATACATATATATATATATATATATATATACATATATATATATATATATATATATATATATACACACACACACACATATTCTAGATTCTACTCTATAATATTTCTCATATTTATTAAATCATAGGCTTGCGAGATCTACAAGATTTGCATTACATACCTTCTTAAACCCTTATACCTAGAAAATAATCTATTCTATACAAATACTACAAAGGCATTCTCTCGAGCTCGCTGGCGTCATTAGAAAGCGTCGGAGGAGCTGTCGCACAAACATGACGTACTTCTGCTGTCCTGTCCTGTCCTGTCCGCGTTGTGTTCTCGCGGGTGGCTTATGATCTTGTCCGCTGTTTGAGGTCGGTAAGTACACGAAAGGCTGTTCAGTGCTATTGTTTGGTTGTCGGGTTGATGTCGTGTCGCGTTAGTTATTGTGCTCGGAGAATGAAAGGGAGTGAGACGAGGACTTGAGGAAGGAAAAACAAGGATGCTGCAGTGGCGCGCTGGAGGCTAAACAGGACGCAGGAGCAAGGGGAGGGGGGGGGTGACGGACGCGGTTTGCAGCTGCACATCGTCTGGCAGGATGACATTAGTTGCAGGCATTTGTTTTATTGCTTTAAATCACACATATTACTGTTTGTAGGTTGGAAATTGTGGTTAAGGTAGACGTGCTTTTTATAAATCACGGTAAATCTAGACGCGTGTAAAATCCACGGGCGAGACTATTAGACACTTACCGGTAGTAGTGCTGAACGGTAAAAACAATGAACGCAAGCCTCCAACACAACCTTATTATATAATGTGTGTGTGTATGTGTGTGTAAGAGAGAGATGGATAGATAGGGAGAGATATTACAATTGAAAACAAAATGAGAAATATATCAATTAAAATGAATAAACAGCCAACTAGTATACAACTGACAGTATCTCTGTGTATATACGGGGTAGAAAATTAAGTGGTTTTACGGTAACACTTGTCAACTTTAATCACGAGCTGCTATTAAGGCCTATCCGCAAATACAGTCATTTGCTTCAAAAGGAGCTTTGAAGGAATTGTCTGTTCAAATGAAACCGTAAACAAGGGGAGTCTGTAAGACCCAAGTATTAGTTCAAAACTCTTTAAATCTGTGCTCACTGCAAAAGTCATTCAGCCGAATTGACCCTAAAGTCAAATTCAAAGTGTTTACTCTGAAATAAACACTTCAGATAAATATTAACCAGTTAATATTGTTTTGGTGTTTGTCGTACCATGCTCAGAAAAAAATTAATATTATTTATTTATTTGGGTTTTTTAATGAATTAATTTTTCTGAAAAATTTTCAAGTAAATGACATTCAAAGTCACAAGATCAGGTAATCCAGGTATACCAGGGGTCAAGTTGAATCCAGTGTCAAATTGGTCATTTCAAATTTGTAGACGATCAAACCGACACAGATCAGTTCAGCGTGTATAGGATTATGCATATTACGCCATTGAATTGTTTTGTGTTGATTGCAGTGATTTTGATTTGCATGCGAGTTATAGTGCTGTTGACCCCGTGTATGGACAACTGTGAAGCTGATCATCGGAACAGTTAAAGAGCTCGCTGTTATTGTGTGAACAGTGTCGTAGTGTCATCGCCTTAAACGTGTGTAATATGCATGTTATATATAATTACTTACTAAGGGAAAAAAAATACAGAGCCACCAATCCAGACGTATGGAAACAAATAATTAGCTTTAATAAGACCTTAATGTCTGGTGGCGAAATGTGTATATATACGTCTCGGCTACCTAAGCTTGGATTGCTTTGTGTCCACAAACAATGTAATGGACAGTGAACCGCTCTGTATTACACACAACGAAGGGAAGTGCTGAAGATCCCTGGTGTCCCAACCCAGCTCTTTCCCATTCACAGATCGAGCTCAAGTGCTTTTTGTCTTCTTTTCTGTGTCCGGTGAATAAGAATGAAATAAGACAGTAGCTTGTTTTGGTGTCATTTACGAGAAGCGTCTCTCTGAGCCATCTTGTAGCTCTCTGTTGAAGAAACTTCCTGTACTGTCCTGATACAGTGTACTATACAAACACATGGCAAGCCTGTGTCATGTGTTTTATTTTATTTCTTATGTGCTTTAGAAGATGGGTTGCAGGAAGCAGAGCAAAAACGTCCCTTTCGTACACGGCGAGAGCTTCATTTACGTTAGACCACTTCACCTCACGTGCTTCACTCCATGATGGAGCTCATTCACCATTTATTCTAACATTGTGAATGAGCTCCATCATGGAGTGAAGCACGTGAGGTGAAGTGGTCTAATGTAAATGAAGCTCTCGCCGTGTACGAAAGGGACGTTTTTGCTCTGCTTCCTGCAACCCATCTTCTAAAGCACATAAGAAATAAAAGCTTATATTATAATCATACTTGGTAGGATGGAATTATGCCGTGTGGGTTGAACACTGTAGTTAACACTGCTCTGTTTGTGTGGTGTAGTACAGTAGTGTGCTTCAGTAAACTCCATGCTGTTTATACTATGTAGTACAGTAGTGTGCTTCAGTAAACTCCATGCTGTTTATACTATGTAGTACAGTAGAGTGCTTCAGTAAACTCTGTGCTGTTTATACTATGTAGTACAGTAGTATGCTTCAGTAAACTCTGTGCTGTTTATACTATGTAGTACAGTAGTATGCTTCAGTAAACTCCGTGCTGTTTATACTATGTAGTACAGTAGTGTGCTTCAGTAAACTCTGTGCTGTTTATACTATGTAGTGTTGTTGTAGGCGTCAATACACTGTGGCGTTTATACTACATAGTGCAGTAGTATGCTTCAGTAAACTCTGGCGTTTATACTACATAGTGCAGTAGTATGCTTCAGTAAACTCTGGCGTTTATACTACATAGTGCAGTAGTATGCTTCAGTAAACTCTGTGCTGTTTATACTATGTAGTATACTAGTGTGCTTCAGTAAACTTTGTGCTGTTTATACTATGTAGTACAGTAGTATGCTTCAGTAAACGCCATGCTGTTTATACTATGTAGTGCTGTAGAGAAGTTTTTCTCGATCCTGGTCATGGAGTAGAACTGCCCTGCACATTTTGGTGGGAGTTTTTTTTCCCCCCTCTTCTAACTCCTCCACTTCCACCTAGTTCTGGGTTGTTAATTAGCTGATGAGCTAGGAGCAACGAAAACACCAGAATATGCCGGAGCAGGACTGAGAAACACTAGCTTCAGTAAACCCTGTGCTGTCCAGACTGTTAAGGAGCCATAAGTCAGTGAGTTTAACACCGTTTCTGGCATCAGAAAAGCATCACTTCCCCCCGCCATGTCCCTCATAGTGGCCGTGTCTTCATCTTTTATGCATTCGAGAGAGTCGCAGGTGGCGGAGTTTTGTTTCAGGCAGGCGGCTCGCGATACCAAAGATGCTTTATTAGACGGATTTTGGTGACACTTGTAGAGACGTGAAATATGAGTCCGACCAGACGGCACAAAAAATCCAGCATGAAATTAAATAGATTGCAGCCTGCAGTATTTATAAACTGTAGCATCACTTCGTGTTTTCTTCTTATGCACAAGAGGAGAGCCGGCACAATTGTAACACACTTGTTTTCTCCAAAAGCATGCATGCAAGCAACCGTGTTGTCACTACATCCATATCAAAGTGCATCACTTCTCCATGCCTGTCTGGGGAAAAAATAGCGGGATTTGTTCACTCTTGCTGAAGATATTTATGAAAAACACGCATTTTGTTTCAGGTAAGTTAAACAGGAAGGTTATTTTACTGCATTTTTTTTCCCCTTTACGTTTCCAAAAGCTGAAATCTGTGCGTAATGTACCCTTATCTCTACACTAAGTGTGATCGTAGATGTCAGAGTGCATGCTTGCATGCTACTTCTGTTTGTACAATAGTGAGAAAGCATAGATGCGACCTGCGGTACAGTTGTAACACCTGTTATGAATGTACAGCATCTTGCTTTACAGGTGTCTGACTGTTAAGCAAAAGGTGGAGCACTGAGACCAAAGAGACGCAGACACTAACTTGCATGCTTGTCCCTTTTTTTTTTTGCTTCTTCTCTTCATTATTTCCATAGAAATTATGGACGAACATCCAATGATGGACATCCGACGATTTATTGTAATTGCTTAATATTTTCCAAGCTATCCTCAGAGCTACATCACACAGAGTATTATGGCGGTTTAACATGATTTCTGTTTCATGCTTTTTAAATGCGACGTTACAGTTCTGCCGCTTTGCCGGTGCAAGTGTGACTTCTAGATCTGAGTGCCAAATTTACCGTACTTGCTGATGATATGGGTAAATTTGCACTTGATAAAAGAAGAACACGCGCATGATGTTATGTCGGAAATCAGTAATGGAAATCCTTGTTAAGCAATTTAATTCATGCCAAAATAATATTCCAGTTGTTCCAGCTCTCCTCTGCTCTTCAGCCATCTTTATGTCACGCCTTGTATGTATCCATTTGTGTAGTAATAGCACTGTAACTAACCCTTTAATAAAATATTTATTAACAGCAACACTCAACACAAGCCATTTGTAACTCTATCATCTTTTGTCTGTCCTTCTGACAGTCTACACTTGTAGGTAAAAGTCTGTAATGCCGTAGAATTTGTTTCTGCATCATATGTGAGACATATAATTAACAAACCGAGACATTTTTTGTTAAGTTGTTGACAAACCCCCACGTTGTGGCGCCACCTGGTGGCGGCTGTGATATAAATGTCGAGCGAGTTTGAGAAGAATGGAAAGTGAAACTCAGACGTGCCGCGTTTTTCCACATTGCAGCAGCTGCATGGTTTCGTTCATCAAGAATAGCACAACTTAGTAGTTTTGTTGGGTTTTTCCCCCCTCCAAACACCGCCTGCTTTAAACCTTGATAAGCTCTACATAGACATTTTGTGCTGTAGTTGGTTTAGACCGTTAGTCTGCTGGCATTTCTTCAACAACAAATGCGTGTTTTGTTTGTGGGTTTTTTTGTTGTTATTGTTCACCTTCACCCGTCATTCGGATTAAATTAGCTAGCATTTTAGTTTTGTTTTCGTTTATAGACCTAGTATTGTTTGGTTTTTATAGCTGGTTTCCAGCACGGTGAAGGAGGCGGCAACGTTTGTGTGATTTTTCCTCCATTTTTCTTAAGTCCTTCATTTCCGGTGCGTATGTGCTTGCGTTCATTTCTGTGTATAACTTTAGCTCTGATGTTCCAACTCTGTCAAGACAGGTTCATTTAGACTTGCTTGTGTGATTTCTTGCACAGGGTTACTGTTAAAACATGTCTTAGTCAACAGGTAAAGAGCTGGTTCCTCACTTGATGTATTTTATACAGTAGCTTTGTCTCATTCTCTACCCTGTGGGTGGGCGATATGACAGAAATATCATACCGCGATACTCTAAGGCATTTCTGCCATACACGATATGTATCATGATGTAGGTTTGTTCACAGACCAGCTGCAATAAAGTAGTGTTACATAAAAAATTTTTTTAAAAAAAACGTAAATAATAATATAATATGCTTATTATTAATAAATGAAACGTGCTATAAAATGTATTTGTACGTTTTAATATTTAAAAAGTATCTCACGCTGACGATTTAAAGAGATCTATTACGTTTTAGAAGTTTTAACATCACATCACTTGCTTCTTAGTCAGTTTTATAATGATTTAAAAAAAAAAGTTTTATTTAAAGACATTATATCTGCGAAAAATGTATTGTGAGATCATTTATCATATCACAAAGCCCTATCCTTACGTTAAAAAAAAAAAATGAATTAAAAGAAAACAGTTGGTGGACTGATAAAACACCTCTGGAAATATTTTAAAGATGTGCAAGAGGAGAACAGATGATGCTTCTTGTTCACAGTACAGTGCTTTGTGGAAGTCCATCAAGAAAACCTTATCGTAGCTCGTCTCATATTGTTTACAGGATGTCCTTGTGTGTGTTCTTGTCCTTCCCCGTTCTCTGCTTCTCTTTGGCCGACTGTCTCACTTTTCCGTCCCCGTGAGAATCTGTAATACCGACTAAGAGCGAAAATAAATAAATAAATATGAATAATTAATCCAAGGACCTTTTACCGTGTTATTGAATTACAGAAGTCAGAGAATTAAATAGAAATGCTAAGTGAAATTGCTCTCATGTTTACGTGCAACAAGTAAGAAATAACGCACGACAAACCATGCGGTTATACCAAATCCTCCACGCCGGGGTAGTGTGATAATTTCATACGGTGTTTTTTTATTTTCTTATAACCGTACACGTGTTATTCTGCTTATACAACCGCAATTTGCCAATAATTACAATGTTTAATTAATTGATGATTATTTATAAATGACACTGTGTATCCAATTACTTATTAGATTACATTATGTGTCCACTATACAAGTTCCTGTGTATGAGCTGATGTATGATGTATGAGCTGATGTTATAGAAACAATAACGTATTAGGACAAGCACATTAATATTAAACCTGTCGTTCATGTTACAGCTGGGACTACTGGCCGAGCCATGCAGTTGTTCAAATATAATGCAGACCTCGTGACAGATTTGAAAATTCAATGTGGTATAACTGTTTAAAGATTTTTCCCCATCCTTGGCGCTTTTTTTTTGGTGCTCACGTCTACCTGTTTTCTTTCTTACCAGGTGAAGCTGTGCTGCAAACGTATCCAGAGAATACACATCAGTATTTTTGTTGCTGTCTTGCTCCCTGTGTTGACCTCCACCAAAAAGCCAGCAGGCAGTGAGCTCCTTTGTCCTCCACCCCTGCGCTATGAGCAGAGGTAGAGGAGGGCACGCCAAAGAGTACCATCGATTCTCCCCCCCATCCCACCACAGCAAATCAGCTAATCAAGAATTATTCCCCCAAACTTTCCCAGCTCACCCCAGAACCCCTTACGTCCCAAGCCCCAACGCTAGCTTGGGCAGGTTCCAGCATCCTCCCCCTTACTTATCTCCTGGCCCTCCTGGAGCTTCTCCAAGTGGTCCTTTTCAGCCTCCAAATCCTTTTACGTCTCAGTACCCTGGGCCTTCCCAAGTACAAGCTCAGAGGTCATCATCAAATAGAGGAGTTTGTGGTGACGAAGTAGCAGATTTTCGTCAGCAACAAATCCTCTTCCTTAGGGGGCAGTGTGCTGAGGCGCCCAAGTTTGTGCCGCACCCGTCCGAACACTTTGACAGTCCTCCCCAGCATCAGACAGGATATTATAATTCCCCAAAGCCCGGCAGCTACGTGAGAAGAGGGGGTTATATTCGAGGCAAGCCAAGCTGGGAGAAAGGGTTTAAAACCAGGTACCATGCTGGACCTAAGTCTGGCTGGGAACAACAGCACTTAAGAAGCCAGAATATTCGGTATCAGTGTGACAGCCGGGTGGACTGTGACGCTGCCGGACTGTCTTCAGCCTTTCATGCGCTGTCACTAGAGAACTTTGGTAGTGCCTCGTCCTCTGGTGGTTCTGGGATTAAGGCTTCTCGTTCACTTCCCTCAGGTAAATGTTCCTTGCATCTGACACCTGAAATCCAAAAGCAGGTCCTCAGTTCTTTGGCCTCATTGCAGCCAAGTGAAACCATCCAGGCCAAGGACTTGGCTAAAAGATTTCGATTACCTAAGAAGATTGTTAACCAGGCGCTGTACTCTTTATTCAGATTAAATCAAGCAGTAATTATAGAAGGGACTCCTCCTCTCTGGAGACTGTGGAAAGAAGGTGACGCTGAAGCCTCACACGGGAGAACCCAGTTTAGAGCAAAAACTGATAAAAGGTTTGCTCAGGATACATTTGTTGAGCAAAACCAGTGTTTGATTAAGGAAGTAAATCCAGACAGCAACTTGACCAGTGCATCATCATCAACCGCTACAGAGGCCAGTAGTGATTACAGTGAGGAATCTGAAGACTCTGAAAAAGAAAGTTCCTCTGAAGTTCTGGACTCTGACAAAGCTGTAGATACATTTTCATCCACTGAAAAGGAATCAGATCTTTCAAAAACGATGGAAACAAAAGACAGCAAGGAGCAGATCCTAAAGTACCTCCATGAGACAGGCCAAGCCAATGCATTGATGATTGCCAAAAACCTGGGCTTGAAAAATGCAACTGCCAAGCATGTTAATCCTACTCTGTATGCCATGGAAAAGCACGGTGATCTTAGTCGCAGCTCAGGCAGTATGCCACCTATTTGGGAGCTGTCTGCTCACCAGCGTGAGAAGATGGACCGACAGCGGAAAGCAGCTGTTGCTGCCTCTATAACACGAAACAAGTTAGAGCATTGTGGAACACAAGGCCCAGTTATAGCTGCACAAGCAGCCCCAAAGATGGTGTGTGGATCTGGGTTGTCGGAAGAAGCGATGACCTGGGAGAACCTCCCAACAAGTCAGACACGTCATGGCAAGGACAGCACGTTTGGGAACGGAATGCTTGAGAAGCAGTCAGATTCTGATATGGACTCTGTTCCTGCTCATGACAAAATTCCCTCAGTAGACAATGACCTTACATCTGTTCCCTACTCCTCCCATGATGCCTCATACTACCAGGCAGATAACAAGAATGGGGGACACTCGGAGTGGGCGTCAGACGATATTCCAGAATTCCTGAACACAATCCGATCAGAGGTGGCTGTGTCCTTGGCGGCACCTCTTCCTCCTGCCCAGAATACAGAGACCACCAAGTTGCAGAAGCTAAAACTGGCGCTCAGCAAGAACCCTGTCAGTGGCCTGATGGAGTATGCACAGTACCTTGGCTACAATTGTGAATTCCTCCTACTTGAACAGTCAGGACCCTCACATAACCCAAGGTTAGTTAGCAGGAGACTTTTTTGTTGTTGTCATCTATTCCATTGAGTGCTCATGTGTTTTCTGTTTATAACCATCCAATCTGTGCTTGCCTCTGGGTATATACAAATATAGTAACATTAATTGCTTCAGGGTAGTGATTAGGGCAAGAGAAAAAAGACTTTTTTTTTTTTTTTTACCCCTCCAATGGATTCCATTTAACTCAGGTTTCGAATGCAAGTGATGCTCGATGGACGTCGGTTCCCACCAGCTGAAGCCTCAAACAAGAAAGTGGCAAAGAAGGTTGCAGCTGCAGAGACCCTCCAGGCGCTCTACAAAGAACTGGAGGGAGCTGCTAGTGGGGAGGGTGAAGCAGAGCAGACTGCAATGTCATTAGCAGAGCTGATTGAGCTTGCTGAGGATTCTTTTGTGAGTTTTCTCCGTGATTTTAACTTAATGATATGCTAGAATTAAGTGGGGTTTTTTGTGTACCATTATTGACTGCTTTGTCTGTTTTTTGTGCATCTTTGCTTACTGTAATCTTAAGGAGAGTTTAGAGGAGCCGCCAAAGGCCTTGGCTCGCTCCCTTCCAGGCGGCAAGAACCCCGTTTCTGTTCTAATGGAGCACAGCCAACGTAGTGGCCACGCCATTGAGTTCATCCATTCTGGGCAGGAGGGTCCAGCGCATGACCCACGGTAAGAGTATTGAAATATTTCACCTTTATATTTCCTCAAGTGCAGAGCTGACATCTGTGGTTTAGCCATAGCATTTACGATTTTTGTAGGCAGGACGTGGAAGGAGTATGTGTGCTTCTGGTAGCAGCTATTTCACTTTGTGCAGACCTTATTTAGGTGAACTTTGACCCTTGAAATCATAGGCCTGGGTCTTGTGAGCCAATAGAAAACAAGAAGGCAGGACTGTGCTCTCTTTGGTTGGTTAAAAAATATGGAGACGCCAATAATTATTAAGTAACACAGCAAACTTTTGCCTGGCTGTCATAAAGTTAAAGCTGACCTTAACCAGGTAGGGGACAAGATCATTTTCAATAAAAATGTGGCATGACTGTCCTCAAACTTATGCTTGTTTCCGTGATGACATTTCCTTGCTCCTGTTCTGACGAGTGTGCTAAACATTTGTGTGGTTCATATTTGAAGCTCCCTTAGTCATTCATAACAATGGGTAAGACCAAGGAATGTCGCTGTGATGTGCGGCAAAAGGTTATTGAGCTTCACAAAATGGGAAGTGGCTATAAGAAAATAGCACACGCATTGAAAATGCTCATTTCCGCCATCAGGGCAATGATTAAGAAGTTGGAAATGTTATGTATCAACCTGGAATTGGACGTGTGTTTATATTGTCTCAACGCACTGTGAAGAGGATGGTTCGAGTGGCCAAAAAATCTCCAAGGATCACAGCTGGAGAATTGCAGATGTTAGTTGAGTCTTGGGGTCAGAAATTCTCCAAAACTACAATCTGAAGTCACCTACATCACCACAAGTTGTTTGGAAGGTTTCAAGAAAAAAAAGTCTTTACTTTCATCCAAAAAACAAACTCAAGCGTCTTCAGTTTGCCAGACACTACTGGAACTTTAAATGGGATCGGGTTCTATGGCCAGATGAAACCAAAATAGAGCTTTTTGGCAATAAACACCAGAGGTGATTTTGGTGCACACAGAGAGGTAGCCATATGGAAAAGTACCTCGTGCCCACGGTTAAATATGGTGGTGGCTCTTCAAAGTGTTTGGTCTGTTTTAATGTATTTGGACAATGATCCAAAACATACACCAAAATCAACACAAAAGTTGTTTACTGAAAACAAAATCAAGGTCCTGCCATGGCCATCCCAGTCCCCTGACTTGAAACCCATAGAAAACCTGTGGGGTGAACTGAAGAGGAGAGTCCACCAGCGTGGACCTCGAAATTTGAAGGATCTGGAGAGATTCTGTATGGAGGAACGGTCTCAGATCCCTTGCCATGTATTCTCCAACCTCATCAGGCATTATAGGAGAAAACTCAGAGCTGTTATCTTGGCAAAGGGAGGTAGCACAAAGTATTGACTAAAAGGGTGCCAATAATTGTTGCACACCTGTATTTAACAATTTATCTTTTTTTGGACAAACCTGTTTTGATTGCAATTGTTTAATATCCATGAGAGCAGAGTATTTTTGTGAATTTTTTTAACAAAAGGTTAAAAAGTAGTCACTTTTCCACTGCCTTCTTTGCTCGTATTCACCAAGGGTCCCAATATTAGTGGCGAGCATTGTATATGGACATGACCGCAATCATTTTTACTGACCTCGATACTGCATGTTGTGTTTACGTGCATGTTTCTTTACATAAGAATGAATGTCACCAACATTTTAGAAGCCGCTGCTTCTGTCTTCTCGTCTGTTCTAGGGCTGTCAAATTAAAATTAAAACTTTGAATATTCCTCGAATTTAAGATAAAAATGCACATTTGAATGCAAAAAAAAAAGTGCATTCGAATTTAAGCAGTGTAGCTAGCACTATATTTTAATTTAAACAATGACAGGCAAGATATCAACAATGTTTTTTGAAGAAGAAAAATCTAGAAAGAATAGTCTTTCAAAGTTTCAAAGTCATAGTAATTAATGTCACAGCTTAAACCCACTTAAGCTGAGTGAGCTGAAGCTGAACAGTGAATGTACAGAGGTACACAAGAGATTAATCAGACATTTACACAACATAAACATATTACAGCTTGCTTCTGCACAAAATGACGTGAGCGCACAAGTGAACTTGAACTTAAGTAAGGCGCTAGGTAGAATGGTAAGTCACGTGGTGAATACGCTCTTTCTGTAACAACACACTAAAACACGGGCAACGAATAACTACTGCATAAAGAGTCGCGGTATTGTATTACATTGTCTGAATACTCTTAAGAATTAAAAGTTCATTGCTCTTGTATTATTATGCTATTAGATTATCATTATCATCAGTGGCATAAAATGGACTTAAAATGACAACAATATCACTTATCACAATTATTTCTCTGACAGTATATCGCCAAACAAAAATTTATCGTGACCGGCCTATTAACGAGTAGACCAAATTATTACTGTAGATAAGGTTGACTGATATTAAATAGATTATTTGACTTGTTTACTGAAGAACTGTCCTCTATCTCTCTTTTACATCCCTACTTTTTGCCTTAGCTTCATGTTCCAAGTAAAGGTTGGGGACAGTCTTTACCCGGAGGCGTCAGCACCCAGTAAGAAGGCAGCACGGCAACTGGCAGCAGAGGAAGCTGTGAAGGCTCTCCTGGCAGAAGGACAACTGCAGCTCAATAAGGTATAAAAAGCAATGTCTGACAGTTCTTTATATGGAAACGTATGAGCTGGAGGAGATGAGATGAGAGTGATAGTAGATTCGTGGAAGGTGCTTGAAGTGCTTGAATTTGACTTTTTGAAATGTAAGTACTGGAAAACCTTGAAAATGGCCATTTGTATCCAATCTAGTGGTGCTTAAAAAGTGCTTGAACTATAAAAAATAAAGTAAATAAATATGACATCGCTACATATCTTTAAAATCTTTATCTTCGAAAGAACACGAGTACAGTGCTTTCGCTCAAAATATGACTCCCCACTGCAGTAGCCCCTCCCCCTCCTCCCGCTATTCAAGATTCAAGTAGCTTTATTGGCATGGTAAAAGTCTTTACATTGCCAAAGCATTGGTAACATGGTAGCATTATCGAAGTAAATTACAGACGTAAAAAAAATTTCACACATTCACAAGTACATTCGCAAGTAAACACATTCAGACATTCGCAAGTAAAAAAAAAAATCACTTACTCATTTTAAGTGAAAGGCCCCGTTCCATTTCTCAGACTCCTTTAGTGACTTTTGGTTTGGTTTGGTTTTTCCCCCCAAAAAAGCACCTATCGACAAATGTAGTGACTTTTTAGACAAATTGTAGCTGCTTCCCATAGAAGAGAGTGGCCAGAACTGCCCCGAGAGCACGAGGTCCTGCTGTCCCCCCTGAGACACACCTCTCTCTGCAGCTGCTCTGCTCAGTGAGTGGCAGAAAGAGAGGAGCAGCACATTCAGTGTGAGAGAAAAGACATTCTGTCACTTCTAACTTTCTCTCCGAGTGAACATTTTACATGTAAATATAACTGAAATCACAGCGCAGCCATTGTGTTTAACTTGTGTGTACGATCAATTTTGTCAGATGACATCGCGGTTATCAAATCAGGATTTTAGCAGTGCAGAGCAGCAGCTTGGAAGTAACTGTTGGTTAACATGTAGTCTTAACGAGCCGCGTTTCAGTCATTTCATACTCGTTCCGTTACCTGACAACAGAAACAGAAAAATATGTCAATGAGAACAGCTTTATTGGGACTTTGGCTGTACTAAAATACAGTATGTGAACACAGAGTAGGATCGAAACAAACGAAAGCAAATGACACTAGGCAGAATGCAAATACGACGCGATGATGTAATGAATATGCTAATTAGCACATGACATCATCTATCAAAATTTAGTGACTTTCCATTGAAAGCTTTTGGCAGCAGTGCTCTGTCACTCACGTGGAGTATATTGACGTTATGCTGAAGACAAAGAAATGCCTGGGAAATGCAAATTTAGTCCAGCCTGGCTTCAAACGGCACCATATAAAAAGTTGTTATCTTATTATTATTATTATTATTATTATTATTATTAATTGTAATATTATTATTATTATTAATAATAATAATTATAATCTTTTAAAAAGAAGAAATAAATGTTTTAAAGACATCTCTTGTATAGTCCTTGGGAAAAATAAGTGCTTGAAAAGTCCTTGAAAGTCCTGGAATTTCATTATGAAGCATCTGTACGAACCCTAGAACAAATACATGTTTGCATTAGTAATCAGAGATTATCTAGCAATTTAAGTTGAAGTCAGCATGTGAGGAAGGTTTCTGTAAGGATTGGTGGTTCAAATTTAAACTGAAGAAACAGTAAAAAAAAAAAAAAATGTATGAGAAACGGTCATAAGAGTAGGACAAACAAAATCAAGGAATAGAATGCAAGAAAGAGCATGGACAAATAGAATAATAAACCTGAGATGTTTTATCTGTAGAGTGTATAGAAAGATATTCATTTACACCTGCTGAGCGTCTCACTCAGCTCTGTTTTTGCCAGCCGCAGCACGCGTTTTGTCCACTTGGTGAGGGCGATCTGCCCCCAGCGATGCCCCCATGCCCATCGCTGCCCCCGCTGACAGCATCTGAGCTCCAGGCAGCACACGAGGCTGGAGTAGGCGACCTGATCAACCACCTAAACAACAATGCCGTGTCAGGCCTGCTAGAGTACTCGCGCTCACGAGGCTTTGCTGCCGAGATCCGACTGGTGGGTCAGTCAGGGCCTCCACACGAGCCACGGTACGCACACACACACTCAGCTGCTAGTTCATTATGTACCTCTGGCTTGTACTGACCTTCCTTTGCTAATTTATCAACAAACCTACTATACCGCAAGTGCACTTTATAGGTATTCACTTTCTGACTCATCTTTCCGCAAATTTATTTAATGTTATTAAATGACCAATAATAGAAATATGGTGTGTAATATTTCCCCCTTAGGCTATGTGCTACAAATATATACATTCTTTTCGAACACTTGACATTCCAGATATTCATTTTATTATTAATGCTACACGGCTCAGCATTGTATCGAATACTTGTATATCTGCAAGCAAAAGCAAAAGACTGTTATTATTGAGCACTGATTCCATATTGTGTGTGTGTGTGGGCGCATGTTCCCATTTATATATCCCATGAACTTCCCTGGATCTATCTTGTTTGATTTTATACGCGTTGTCCTTATCTCTGTCTCGTCTCCTAGCTTTACATATCAGGCTAAGCTGGGAGGTCGCTGGTTTCCTGCGGTGTGTGCCAGCAATAAAAAGCAGGGCAAGCAGGAGGCAGCGGATGCAGCTCTCCGAGTGTTGATAGGCGAGGCGGAAAAGGCGGCACGCACCGGGGAGCTCACGGCAGAGGTATCCGTCTCGCTCACCCTTTCCATAACCGGTTACAATAACGATAACGAGTCCTTTTGAAATGTAATTCACTGTGTACGTTTTATCACAATTGAATGCACGTGTGATGCAGTTGCCGGTGTCGGGTAGCACGCTTCACGACCAGTTCGCCATGCTGAGTCACCAGCGTTTCAACGCGCTCACTGCTCGCATACAACACAGCCTTTTGGGTAGGAAAATCCTTGCCACGATCATCATGAAGAGAGGTGCTGACAGCCTGGGCACAGTCGTTAGCCTTGGGACAGGTTTGTGTCACATACACACACGTGTCACTTTTAGAAGTTGAGCTCTAGGCTGATGCTCATAATGTAACGCATGAAACTCATGGCTGTAGATAAAAATTAAAAAGTCTGAAATCTAGTCCAGTAGCACAGCAGTTACAGTTCATGCAACAATCCAAACTTGAGCTTCATCTGACACGCCTGAAAGGACAGCATAGAGTTATCCAGTTTCCCAGTGCCTGTCCGTCTTGACATCAAAAATTCATGCAGTCCTCGAGCGTCGCTGGTTGAGTTTGGAATTGTGTTTATTGCGTCTTCCCTTGCTACCTCTCTTTCTCCGAATTGAATACGTGCTGCCCTCTTGTGTTGATCTATTCACAAACCATTAACTGTTCGTTTAGGGCTTAGATTATCATTATTCAGATCGGCACAACAGCTGACTGATCTCGGTTTAAGCTAAAGACAATGGCATGCTTATGCATAGTTAACGGACTTCAAAACACATTGTACTGATTTTTATTTTTTTTTAATTATTATTACTGCTCTACCACTCCAGGAAACCGCTGCGTTAAAGGAGAGGAGCTGAGTCTTAAAGGTGATACCGTTAACGACTGCCATGCTGAAATCATTTCCAGAAGAGGCTTCATCCGGTATCACTTTACATCGGCACTCTTCCAAGATGCATTTTGTCCATTTCAGTATTAGCCTTGATGGAGTCTTATTTCATTCCTCATAAATATATTAAGAAGTGAAGTAAATTTAATGTGCGCTGCAGCTTTAGCACTTGAGTCGTCTGAGACGCTATAGCCTGTCTGCCCTTAGCTCTGGTAGGCACCTGTCTCTCTTCCCTTTTATATCTCACTTTCTCTCCTCTATCCCACTCTCTCTCTCTCTCTCTCTCTCTCTCTCTCTCTCGCTCCCTCTGTCCCTCACATAGCTTTTTGTACAGCGAGTTGATGAAGCATTGGGACAGTCCTGGAGAGGACAACATATTTGTAGCCGCAGAGGACGGTTTGCTCAAAGTCAAAGATGATATCACGTTCCATCTGTACATCAGGTATGAGATGTATTAGCACAGGAACCACTGCTAACAAGCATAGCCTGCATCTCAGTTACATATAATAGTCCAAAATTGCCTGTATTGCTACTTATTACACGGTGTCTTGTCTGTATCTCTTTCAGCACTGCTCCGTGCGGGGACGGCGCACTCTTCGATAAATCGAGCACCGAGTTAGCAGAGGTCACCGGCTCAGCTCACATGCCCCTGTTTGAGAATGTTAAACAGGGCAAGCTCAGGACCAAAGTGGAAAACGGTGAGCCCTTCTCTGATTCGTACGGACTATTAGGTTGCATCTCATAACTATTAGGACGCGCGCGGCGTGGCATAGACAATAATGCAGCTACGCATGGGCCCGTAATTTATTTGCAGAAAGCTGAACGCTCGTCTCAGTCTTATTTAAAGGGTTAATTAGTTTATGCTGAGGTCATAAGTCTGGTCTTAGTTTTTTAGTGAAAGCAGGCAAATGAATTGGTCATGATATGGGAACTGCAGGCTTAATCTGAGTTTTATTATGATTCATGTTCTCTCTCTTTGCTGCCTTCATGTTTTGTTTTTGTTTTTTTAAACTCTACCATAATGATGTTATGTTCTCTCTTCTCTGTCCCAGGCGAGGGTACCATCCCTGTGGAGTCGAGTGCCATCGTGCCCACTTGGGACGGCATCCAGCACGGCGAGCGCCTCAGGACCATGAGCTGCAGTGACAAGATCCTGCGCTGGAACGTGCTGGGCCTGCAGGGGGCTCTGCTCAGCCACTTTATGCACCCTGTGTACCTTCAGTCGATCACCTTGGGTATAGTAGAGATGCACGCAGACTCGAAACCTCCTCAAACAAACGCTGAAACGATCTGACCGTGTTCGTATGTTTTTTTTTTTTGTTGTTGTTTTTTTTTTCTCCAGGGTACCTGTACAACCACGGTCATTTGACTCGAGCCGTGTGCTGCCGATTGGCCAGAGAGGGCAGCGAGTTAATTAAAAGCTTGCCTCCTCACTTCACACTTAGCCACCCTGAGGTATTTGAGTAAATTTGTGTACAAAAATTCTGAAATCTTCTATTTGTGACTAATGTTCAACAGGTGGATTTAATTTAGATATTCCCACAAAGCGAAACATTTTGATAGTTAAACAAATGCTCTCGTTGTCTGCGCACGTAGGTCGGCAGAGTGAGTGTGTACGACTCGACACGCCACACAGGAAAGACCAAAGAGTCCAGTGTGAACTGGAGCCTGCCAGACAGTCTCAAAGTGGAGGTACTGGATGGCACCAAGGGCAAAGTGGACAGGTAAGAGACCAGCCAGTCTCAGAATCTGCTCTGTTAGAAATGAAGTGTGTCAGGCAAACTGTCAATAAGGCAGAAGCACAGATATAACAAAGCCATAAAAACTTTCTTTGTATTCTTAATAGCCACAAGAACAATCATAACGTCTCACTCTCTCTCATCTTTCTCTCGAATATATTTTTTATTCTTTTCGTCTGTGTGTGTCTCTGCACAGTCCAAAGCTAGAGGTGTCCCGCGTCTCCAAGTCCAACCTGTTCCGTCTTTTCCGGGACGTGTGCAGGCGGGCCGGCCGGACTGACCTCCTGGCGCTGACCTCCTACGCCAATGCCAAGATGTCCGCCTCTTCTTTCCAGCTGGCCAAGGAGCAGTTCTTCAAAGCTCTAGGTCAGCTGGGTTACGGAGCATGGATCGGCAGACCGCAGGAGGAGAAGAGCTTTGAGGTGGAGGAAACCGAAACTCAGAACTTCCTTTCAGCTCCATAAGGACAAAAGGAGGGTGGGAGGGAGGGGAAAGGAGAGTGGAGGAAAAGCGCAAGCGGCGATTCGAATCTTTCTGGTGGTTGGAGAAAGTGAGAGACAATTTGGTACGGAGAAAGAGGATGGGAAAGAGAAAGGGCTGAAGATCTGATTTGGGATCGTTGCACTTCAGCCTGGGATGGAAAAAGAATGAAAACTGAGCCGTAAAAAGCCAGCTCATGTATGAGAATAATATATGTAGCTTTCTTTGGAATCCCTGCTAAACTCTGTTATGCATCAAGATGTATTTGAAGCATCTCTCTGTCTTTCAATCTCTCATTCTTGTGGGTTGCGGGGGGGATGGTGGTTTGGAGAAGAGATTAAATGAGAGGCTGTTATAAAATCTCTTTAAGGTCAACCTCGCCTGCTAATAACAGTTACAGTAATCGTATACCATTGTAGTTATTATATCACATACAAACACAAAAGGATGCTGTTAGTGCCACGTGTCCCCTCGCAGCAATTAATGGGCTTTCTCGCATCTCTCTCTCTCTCTCTCTCTCTCTCTCTCTCTCTCTCTTTCCCCGCCTACCTTCAGAATATTTGTTTCTTGCCGAGGTTGAAACTGTGGACCAAGGAGTTTCATTAGTTTCCTTTTGATAACCACATGCATCACAGTCTTCTGCGCATTTTATTCACATTCCTTGAGCTCTTGCCCGAATTATTAAACAATTTTGAATGACGTGATTACAGCAGGTCTAGGTGGCTAGTCAGTTCGCTCTACACCCGACCCGCCCACCCCACCCCCACCCTTTAATGCTTATTTATATATATATATATATATATATTATATATAAAATATATATATGTATATGTATATATATATAAGATGAGTATGGTCTCTAGCTCTGCCTAGTTTGCATAGCTTGTACACATAGATTTGACAAAATGTATGCATAATGTATATACAGATACATACACTCTCAAATGTATATAAGGTCTCTTCACACTGTGTGCGAGTTTATATACATGTGTGTGTTTATGTATATGTATATATTGTATGTATATATTTTATAGAGTTTCATAAATTTGTGTTGCATTTGACCAATGTTGATGGATGTGATATTTCTGGGATAGTTTAATGGCGTCATCCCTCCATACATGGACACATTCTGTTTTGTGAGAAATGCAGTTCAGATGTACATTCACAACCTCTATGAGTTAGTGTATTTGACGTGTTTTATGTCTGTTGTCCTTGTTTGTTTTTTTGTTTGTTTGTTTGTTTTTTAATTCAGTCTCAGTAAGAAGAGATGCCTGTGCTCTCGCTGTGACATTCTTGAGTGGAAATACTTTTAAAATATTAAATCCAGAATTTCAAAAGTTTTACTTTTGACTCTTTTTTTTTTTTTTTAAGTTGTCTGGCATGTGATAAGTCCTGTCTTTTGTTCTAAAATAAATTGAACTGTTTCAGTATTTGAAAGTTTTTTTTTTTTTCCTCTGTGTTAAAAAAAAAAAAAAAAAAGCTGGATTTTAATGCATCATTGTTCAGAATTACAGACTGCTCCATGCCCTACATTCCTGTGTCCTTTCTGTGCCCGTGGTGTATTTTTATTTTTTTCTGCACATTTCAATTATTAGATATCATCTGTAGTTTACAGCAGCTGCATCTAAACTATGGCTAACAGCTGAATTGGGTGTGGAGGCAAAGCCTTAGCAGTCAATATGAAGATTCAAATTACACCACACATTCACAGTTTAATTCTCTGCTGAAAAAGGGTCTATAATAAATCACCCCAACAGGTTTAAAACCTTATTCGTTGTATATTCTGCTTCTCATGTACCATTTGGTTGCTACTAATTTATGTACTGCCCTTCATTTATGCACCATTTTCGCTGTTTCACTGCTAAATTTTTAAAAAATAATAAAAAAAAAAAGCACTTTCCATTTCAGGATCAATAAAGCTTCCATACATACAGGCCAGTTAAGACCTTGCTAATCTGAATTTATGCTTATGTAAAAACTGAGTGGATGAGGTTTCCAACATTTCCGTAAATATCGACTTTTTTAATCTCCATCAGTAGCTCTGGTTTGCAAATGATGCAGAGACATCCTGCTGATATGAACGTGCGGTCTGAGTTAGTGCAAGATGGCTGAAGTTCAAACTCACTTATAACCTACATACACTTAGCAGTTTCACTGCAAATGCATTATCATTTCCACTTTATCTCGCTCAAAGCTCTTATACGGCAGAGTGGAGGCAGAAATACCGATGGAGAGAGTGAAATATGAAATATTGGTCTGGTCCTGCGGCTGTGTAAAAGGGTCAATCAATGCCTCGAAATGAGAATAAATGGGCTTGTTTGTGTAGTCTCTCGTTCCCTTTGCCTATTTGTTTGCTGTGGGCAGATGAGAAATCAAAGAAGGATGGAAGGAAAAGGAAAGATGGATGTTGGTGAATTCTGCTACAAGCTGTACTCTGTTCATTGGTTGGATCTGGCTAGCAATTTCCTTGACTGACTGAAGACGACGCTGGACACAGCACTGAAGCAAAAACAATTAGTTTCACACAAATACTCAGTTTACGATGTTCTTTCATTTTATTCTAAGATTGGTTCAGCAAGCATTTCCAATTTAGCCGCAGCCTGACAAGTGCATTGATATGATACGAAGTGTGTGCTTATGTGAGAGACATGCACACATACTGACCTCTATGGGTTTTCCCATGAAAATCTACACCTACTCACCAACTGTCACAGTGCTATGTGTGTTATGCTCTATTTAGAACTCTGTAAATATTCAGTGCTTTACATAAGTTTAAAAGGAGCATCTACAGTGCCCTCTACTAATATTGGCACCCTTGGTAAATATGAGCAAAGGAGGCTGTGAAAAAGTGTCTTTATTTTTTAACCTTTTGATCTTTTGTTCAAAAAATTAAATTCAAAAATACTCTGCTCTCATGGACATCAAACAACGGCAAACAACACAGGTTTATAAAAAAAAATTTTAAAAAATTTTTAAAAAAGACCTTTGTTAAATATAGGTGTGAAAGAATTATTGGCGCCCATATCAATTCATGAGGAAAAATATATTTGAAGTAGGCTTAGTGGTTAGCACATTCGCCTCACGCCTCCAGGGTCTGGGGTTCGAGTCCCGCCGTGGCCCTGTGTGTGTGGAGTGTGCATGTTCTCCCCGTGCTGTGGGGGTTTCCTCCCCCAGTCCAAAGACATGCATGGTAGGCTGATTGGCGTGTCTAAAGTGTCCGTAGTGTATGAATGTGAGTGTGTATGTGATTGTGCCCTGCGATGGACTGGCACCCTGTCCAGGGTGTACACTGCCTTGTACCCGATGCTCCCTGGGATAGGCTCCAGGTTCCCCGTGACCCTGAAAAGGAGTAAGCGGTAGAAGATGGATGGATGGATGGATATTTGAAGTATATTCCCATTGATATTCTGAATCTTTTTTAGTACACCTGGGTGACTAGGAACAGGAAATTGTTCAACCATGACTAATTGTTTCACAGGGGTATAAATATGAGGTAACACACAGGCCAGATTCCCTTAGTCATTCATAACAATGGGTAAGACCAAGGAATATAGCTGTGATGTGCAGCAAAAGGTTGTTGAGCTTCACAAAATGGGAAGTGGCTATAAGAAAATAGCACAAGCATTGAAAATGTCCATTTCCACCATCAGGGCAATAATTAAGACGTTCCAGTCAACTGGAAATGTTATGAATCAACCTGGAATTGGACGTGTGTTTATATTGTCTCAACGCACTGTGAAGAGGATGGTTTGAGTGGCCAAAACATCTCCAAGGATCACAGCTGGAGAATTATAGGAGTTACTTGTGTCTTGGGGTCAGAAAGTCTCCAAAACTACAATCTGAAGTCACCTACATCATCACAAGTTGTTTGGAAGGGTTTCAAGAAAAATGCCTCTACTCTCATCCAAAAACAAACTCGAGCGTCTTCAGTTTGCCAGACACTACTGGAACTTCAAATGGGATCGGGTTCTATGGTCAGATGAAACCAAAATAGAGCTTTTAGCAATAAACACCAGGGGTGGTTTTAGTGCACCCAGAGAGGTAGCCATATGATAAAGTGCCTCATGCCCATGGTTAAATATGGTGCTGGCTCTTTAATGTTTTGGGACTGTTTTTTGGCCAAAGGACCTGGACATTTTGTTAGGATACATGGTATCATGAACTCTATCAAATGTCAACAGATATTAAATGAAAACCTGACGGCCTCTGCCAGAAAGCTTCAAATGGGCCGTGGTTGGATCTTCCAGCAGGACAATGATCCAAAACATACATCAAAATCAACACAAAAATGGTTTACTGACCACAAAATCAAGGTCCTGCCATGGCTATCCCAGACTTGAAACCCATAGAAAACCTGTGGGGTGAACTGAAGAGGAGAGTCCAACGTGGACCTCAAAATCTGAAGGATCTGGAGAGATTCTGTATGGAGGAACGGTCTCAGATCCCTTGCCATGTATTCTCCAACCTCATCAGGCATTATAGGAGAAGACTCAGAGCTGTTATCTTGGCAAAGGGAGGTAGCACAAAGTATTGACTAAAAGGGTGCCAATGATTGTTGCACACCTATATTTAACAAATATATATATATATATATATATATATATATATATATATATATATATATATATATATATATATATATATAAAGGGCATTCTACATAGAGGTAGTACAGTTTTACACGCTGAAATATTATATATTATTACTTGCAAAAAGTCATTACTAAAGAAAACTTATACAGCTTTCTAAACGTGTATAAAAGATCTAAAAGTGTATAAATGAACTAAAGAAGTTTATAAGTAGCAAATTCCTAATGGATTTTTTCTCTTATACTATTTAACCAAAGGTGGTAAAATACGTTTGGTGTGGACCGCGATGGCTGGAGTCAAGTCTTTTAAGGTTGTGCTGTTCATTTGTGTCATATTTTAATTATCAGCCACCCTGTGTATTGTATTTACTGCCATTTCATAAATATGCATCAACTCACTTTCTAATTCAACTGATTAAAAATTAGCGACTGTTTAATGTAATAATTGCACTAATTACACTTGATGAAAGACTGCTGGGCAGCACAGTGGTACAGTGTGTAGCATTGCTGCCTCACAGCTTGCACGCTGTCTCTGTGTCCGGGTGAGTTTCCTCCAGGTGCTCCAGTTTCATCCTCCCTCCCAGAAACATGTTTACAAGATTGGCTTGGATTGGACTGTGTTGGATTGGCTAAGATAAATTGCCCATAGGTGTGAAAGCGTGTGTGAATGTCTGTACATGGTGCCAAGCAATGGACTTGCATCCTATCCAAGATGTAATCCTGCCTCACACCTAGTGTTCCTGGGATAGACTCCTGATCCACTACAACCCTGCCAAGGATAAAGTGCTTACCGAAGAGGAGTGAATGTATGAGGAAACACTGCTAGGTGCATTTTATTTATTTATTTATTTATTAGCATTCAATTACTGATTCAAGGCCAGCATGATTTGTCACTATTCTTACACCTGATGGCCATAAAATCAATCATTACTGTGATGTGAAGTTTATCCTTGTGCGAGGATCAAAAATGATTTTTCTTATAGAGTGGCCCTTTTGATTCTGTTCATCTCTGCATTTGTCAAGCTTGTCAGTTTAAAAGACTGATTCATACTGGCTGAGATAGTTGCAATGCAACTGTTAGACTCCATTTTAGGCTCTCAAATGTTTCATTGTAAATGGAGGTTTGGAGTTGGAGGTATGCAGCCTTAATAGCTGGACTCATTTCTATATAAAGTTAATACATCTGTATCACTCGTTAGTTTTTTATTTTTCCTGATGTTTGTTTGTCTAAAAGTTTAAAAGCAAATATTTGTCTCATATGATTGGGAAAGAAAGGTGCTTAAAATCAGGGTTTCTGAACCTGCAATGTGGATAAGAGAATTTCTCAAATCAAGGTTTTCATAAAATTT
Source organism: Ictalurus furcatus (assembly GCF_023375685.1). Classification (NCBI taxonomy): domain Eukaryota; kingdom Metazoa; phylum Chordata; class Actinopteri; order Siluriformes; family Ictaluridae; genus Ictalurus; species Ictalurus furcatus. Next base: position 8,793,423 of record NC_071255.1, on the reverse strand, counting down.
ATCAAAGATGAAAAGAAAAAAAAAAACCCCACAAGAATAAGCAGCCATGATTTCATTTCAGTGAACAAGGATTTCATTGTTAAGTATGACGGGTAAATCCCCTGCCCACTTGGCAACCACTTCAGTTATTCCAAAGTGCTCTAACGTGCTAAAAACTGAATGTATTATTTGTCTTTTCACTGTCTATAGTATAGCAGGACAGACTTCCTGATTTCCCAAGAAATGCATTATCACTAATAAGCGGAAATAAGGTTCAAAGATGGGAGGAAACTCAAAAGATTGAGAACAATACTCTTAGCTACTAAAAACAATATTGCCTTCAAGCCTACAAGAAAATAAATGAAAGGAGTTTTAGACTCAAGTGGAAATTCTTAGTATGTTGCAAAGCATCACAGATGAGTAAGGAATAAAAAAATGGGACTTGCTTTTATAGAATAATAAATCATAAATTAAACAATAGGGTGTTGTGATGTTGCAACCATGAAGTAGATTATTTCCCTATAACAGAATTTTCCACCATGTTTAGTTCATTTCATATTATATCTGACTGTGCTGACACTGGAGACTCCTTTCATACATGTAAAAAAAAAAAAAGTCTCCTCACAGAAAATTTCACCATATCAGCAATTATAAAGATTATTTATTTATTTATTTATTTATTAGTGTTTATGCGGAGCAAATGCCATACAAATCCCTGTGAATGAGCTGTTACTATAGAAAAGATACCACATCAGAATGAGGGTATTAATATAAACCTGTGATTTGCCTTAAAGCCAGTACAACTGGCTTCTGACCAATCAGATTTCAGATTAAAGAACACAACAGCATTGTGGTGCAAAGAATTATAAGGCTACATTGTTTTCTGACTTTCTGAAATGAAAGAAAAAGCACTATTCTCATTGCAAAGATAAATCCTGGCATTCAGTCATTTTAGTTGTGGTATATTGACGATTTTCTCTGTCCCACATCAGTATGCTAGCATCTGTTTTGCCACATCACTATCCAAATAAGCATCAGCGTTATCCAAGCAAGATTTTACTTGCGAGGAATTTGACTTGGCAGTTGTTGCATGCCACATGGCATGAGCTTTGTGTACTCTTCAGAGCATGTTGCGGCACTGTGGTATGGCTGGTAGTTTAGGCAGATGGCAGGCTCTGCCATGATGGGCATCCATGTGTGATAAAAGCACTCACGTGAGACTGAGGTTTCCCCAGAATCTCAAGCAGCATGTAGTAATTTAGATTCATCTTATTCCTTATCCAGAGATGTTGAGAGCCACAATGTGGTTAATGTCATTGTTAAATACTATACTCTACCTACATATTACCTAACTTTAAAAATTTCTATGAAAAGCATGATGTAATGTCTGGCTTGAACTATAGTATAGTATAGTATAGTATAGTATAGTATAGTATAGTATAGTATAGTATAGTATAGTATAGTAGTACACATTAGAGCAGGAATTGACTGGATTATTAGGACAGCCATACATACACTGGATATGAATAAAATGGGAAGAAGGCAAGAAGGACAGAGAACATTAACTAAATGAAGTCAGAAATGCCACTGGTGTGTCTGAAGAAATAAAATAAATGGGCTGGTAAATGATTTGTGGGTATGGTGTTTAGGAGAGAGGAAGCAACTATGGGGACAGAGAGGAGAGATGAGTCTCCAAATAGGGCTGGAGAAGAGAAGAAGAGATATTAGAAATGGAGAGTGACCAAGTGTTTTAACCCCTTCAACTCCCAGAATCTATCTGCACGTCCAGACGTACAGTGCACTCATGAATCTAAACACTTTCCCTCGTTGTTTTATTGTAACACTGAATAAGTTATATTAGTTACTGATAATATGCTTTAAGATGGATGGCTGTATAATACTACAGGTTTTAAGGTGGTAAGATCATTAAAAAAAGAAAACAAAGCTTTCAGTTAATGCAAAACTTGAACAATTAGTAAAAGGAGTACTATGGAAAATATTCACGACTCCAAAGTTACTCATTAGTCATACACAATATGGCCAAAAGTACAGTATGTGGACACCTGACCGTCACATCCATATGGTCTTCCCCAAACTGTTGCCACAAAGTTGGAAGCACACAATTACATAGTATGTCTTGGTATGCTGTAGCATTATAATTTCCCTTCACTGGAACTATGGGGCCCAAACCTGTTCCAGCATAGAAAATGCCCATGTGCACAATGTGTGGTCCATGAACACATGGTTTGCCAAGGGTGATGTGGAAGAACTCGAGTGTCCTGCGCAGACCCCTGAACTCAACCCCACTGAACACCTTTGGGATGAATTGGAATGAAGACTACGTGTCAGTCCTCCTCACCCAACATGAGTGCTTAACCTCATAAATGCTCTTGTGGCTGAATGGGCAAATCCCCACAGCCACACTCCAAAATCTATTAGAAAGCCTTTCCAAAAGAGTAGAGGTTATTATAGTAGAGCAAAGAGGGACTAACCCTGGAATGGGATGTTCAAAAAGCACATATGGGTGTGATGCTCTGGTGTCCACAATTGCAGAGATAAATCCTGGCATTCAGTCATTTAGTTGTGGTATGTGGATGATTTCCTCTGTCCCTCATCATTGTGCTAGCATCTGTTTTGCCATAGATGGGTGTGATGTTCTGTTGTCCACAAACTTTGGGTTCTCAAGGTTGATGTGTTGGAAGCAGGAAAAATGGGCAAGCATAAGGATCTGAGTGACTTCGATAAGGGCAACATTGTGATGGCTAGGCAAGTGAGTCAGAGCATCTCCAAAATAGCAGGTCTTGTGGGGTGTTCCCAAGATGCAGTGGTTAGTACCTACCAAAAGTGGCCCAAGGAAGGAAAATTGGTGACCCAGCGACAAAGTCATGGGTGTCGCATGGTCTGATGAATCACGTTTTCTTTTACATAATGTGGACGGCTGGGTGTGTGCATTGCTTACCTGGGGAAGAGATGGCACCAGGATACACTATGGAAAGAAGGCAAGTTGGTGGAGGAAGTGTGATGCTGTGGGCAATGTTCTGCTGGGAAACCTTGGGTCCTGGCATTCATGTGGATGCTACTTTGACATGTACAGTACCACCTACATAAACAATGTTGCAGACCAAGTACACCCTATTCATGTCAATAGTATTTTCTAATACCAGTGGTCTCTTTCAGTAAGATAATGTGCCCTGTCACATTAATGTTCAGGAATGGTTTGAGGAACATGAGAAAGAGTTCAATGTGTTGACTTGGCCTCCAAATTCCCCAGATCTTTATCTGATCAAGCATCTGTGGGACGTTCTGGACAAACCGGAGGTTCCACATTGCTTCTTACAGGACTTATAGGATCTGCTGCTAAAGTCTTGGTGTCAGATACCACAGCACACCTTCAGAAGTCCATGGCTTGAAAGGTCAGAAATGTTTTGGTGGCACAAGGGGGACCTAGACAATATTAGGCAGGTGGTTTTGATGTTTTGGCTGATCAATGTATGTTTTCATATGAATTTCACTGAATTATAGACTAAGTCATTATTGCTCATTCATTCATTAATTCACCAATTCATTCATTCATTCATTCATTTTCGGTGATGCAGAGCCTTTCCCTGGAACATTTGGCATGAGGCTTGGATACACCTTGTATGGGATGCCAGTGAGAAACCTTTGCAGACCCAGGGAGAAAATGAGAAACTACACATAGACAGAGCTCAGGATCAAACCAGGGATGCAGAAGTTACCTGCTGCCCTCCATTATAGTTACTAAATAGTAGGCTTCAGGATGATTAACAGAACAAGTAGTCAGGAGTTTAAGGGATTAATGATTTAATGGTTGGTCAGTGAACATTTTGTTTTATGTTAACCTTTTACGGTTGATTATAAAAGAAAAAATCAAATACAAATTGCCAAATAAAGCCAAAGTGAAAAAAAAAGTCCAGTTTACAAAGTATATACATCAGTTAACAGAGAGTGTAGAACTGAGAAACCACAAAATATGAAATCTGCACACTGTGCAGTACTTTGGTGGTAGACCAAGAAACAAACCCTTTCTGAAACAGAGCTCAGCAAAAAAAAAAAAAAACAATCCCCAGTCTTCCCTAGCTCAAGCACTTAGCCGCACCAACTATTAATGCCCCTTAATTTCTAACACTTTAGTAACCTAAGAGGCCAGGAAAACCACATTTGGTCCCATCTTAGTGCTCCAAGCTACTCGCAGGATTCACCCCCTGCTTTATTACCCTTTTATAACTCACTATATTATATCATTCTAAAATTCTCTGGCATCTAGAGAATACTGTTTGGATTACTGTGAAGCAGCATCTTGTTTTTTTCAAAATTGGATCAGCTTGTGAATTTTAATGTGCTGTCAGAGCATTGTAAAGATGGGCAAGGTGGAGTGGGGTGCTGATGAAGCAGAGAAAGTGTGTGAGTGCGTGGGCAGCAGGGGAGTCCATTAGTGAATGTGGAAAGTGCAGATTGTTCTTATGGGAGAGGAAGTGAATGAGTTTGTAGGGGGGGGGAGGTTGTTTCTTACTGCAAAGGAGTGATTGTGGCACTGTGATTGTAGACGTGTGAATACGGATGTAGCTGGGAACTGTTTATATGGTTGGAATACAGCTGTGACAGTTGCGTTAGTATAGCTCAGAAACTGTGTGTGTTTTATTAGCATCTTTTCATCAGTGGTTGAATCTGTTTGCAAGAGAGAGATTTTGTTCTGCACCACTGCCTTTTCAATTTAATGGGATCTGCTGGAGAGTCTTTGTGTTTAACGCTAGTCTCTCTTTTCCACCCTCCCTCAGGTCCCTCTCGGCAGGGACCAATTAGGCAGAAGAATATGACTACTGACGCTGGTCATTCAGAAACAGATTCTTAGTATGATGTACAACATGTAAAAATTGCAATTGGTGTGTATCTCTAAGCAAGTTTTATTTACCTGGAATGGAGGAATGGTGTGTGCATACTCCGATAAGTTGATGAGTTTCTGGTGGAGAGTGTAAGCTGGTGTGGGCTGTTTCTGAACCCTGACCAGCATCCATGTATTAGTGCCAAGCTTCAAAGGCAAATCGTGTTCATAGTTTTCTTCTCCAGCTGGGTTTGTAACTCTTAGAGAAACTCGTATACTACAGATGTGGAGGCATGTGCATTTGCTCTAAGTGGGCCTAGCAATACTGTGTAAATAAGTCAATGCAGTACGAATTGCATGATGGGGGTTTGATTCCTGCCTCCACCCTGTGTGCATGGAGTTTGCATGTTGTCTCCATGCTTTGGGTACGCTGGTTTCCTCCCTCCGTCTAAAGTCTTGCATTGTAGGCTGATTGGTATTTCAATTGTCCGTAGTGTGTGAGTGTGTGTGCGATTGTCCCATTCAATGGGTTGGTACGCCATCCAACCCATTGTGCCCCACCTCCCCTGGGATAGGCTCCAGGCTCCCTGCGACCCTGTGTAGAATAAGTGCTACCGAAAATGGATGGATGGATGGATGGATGGATGGAATTTCATCACTTTCAAATATAGCAGGGCGTGGTCAGACTGGTGCATCAGACTGGTGCATCAACCTGGGTCAGGTGTCTCATGCAGAATTGCATGTACTAGAGGGAAACATGTAAAATGTGAATAAAATGTGAATAAGAAAAAGAGACCAAGCTGAAACCCAGCTGGCGGAACAGTGATCTGAGAAGAATTTTTTTTTCCAATCTGTTTCTTTATTGGAATATGGTGGCCCTGACCACCATGTTGAGTGAATACTTGGCCTTTTTATCACTGCTGTAGGCATCTGTCATGGTGCGGAATATTTTTTCTAACTCACTAGAGAATCAGGTTTGATCATTGTTGCACTGTTGAGATGTTGGTATCCCTATGAAAATGATGTACATACATCCTCCAGGCTGACCAGATTTGTAAAGTTGTCTGTAGAAGACCTTCTAATTTCGGAAGTACATAATACTGTTGCTTTTCAAATAGCAGCCCACATTATACCTCTTTCTAATGTGTTTTAAGATTAGATCAGGTAAAATCAGTATTTAATGGTGCGTGCATGTATAGCCATTCGTGGTGGTGGTGGCAGCGGCATATATTAATTAGGTGCACATGGGGGAAAACAACATTTAAATGCTAATTTCTGATGATTATCGTCAGTCAAATTTATTATTGTTAAGTTCACAAATGCAACCTTGCCAGCATAAACCTTACCTGCAAGCAAAGCACACGTAGGACATCGTCTCCTCATCCTTATAATCTACATTTACATAAAATCCATACATTTATAGTAGCTCTAAAAATGATTGAAAACCTCCCGAACCCATAGAATACAGTCTAGACAGAGTAGACACAAATTAGTGGCTTTTGGGAAAATTAAAATCTACAAAACAGTGCCTTGGGCTGTCAATAAATAAATAAATAAATACATAAATAAATACATTTTAAAAACCCAGAGCGACAATACACAATACCAGTCAAAGGTTTTGGAAACTCAAGGAGTGTTTTCTTAATATTTACTATTAATACTAATTAAGACATCATAATACTATGCATTGTTTCACAAAAACACATAAAAAACACTATGCCACTTCACCTACTGGCATGTTTTTGGGAGGTGGGAGGAAACTGGAAAACCTGAAGGAAACCCACACAGACACCGAGAGAACATGCAAAACTCAGACAGTAACCTGAGATCACGATAAAACCGAGCACCCTGGAGCTGTAAGGCAGTAACACTACCTGCTGAACCACTGTGCATCCCACACGAAATGCCTTAAAACAAATGATATTGTAAATACTTGCCAATATTCCTGATGAAGCTTTGGGCATATCCAGATGCCCACTCTTGGCATATTTCCAATCAGCTTCATGAAGTTTAAGTCAGGAGGCTTTTCTTAACATTCCAAAACAAGCTGAGCATTTGTTGGCTGCTTCTTGTTACTTCTAAATGAAAACTATTTATTAAGAAACTAAATATACTTAATACTTACATTTATACATGGGTGTTAACTTGACTATTTAAATTAGTCTTAGAAACTTTAAACGTTTATCAATTGTCTGGAAATGTCTTTGAAGACCATGAAATACATATTTGTAATCGAGTCTGTGCAAACATTTGAGTGGTAATGTAAAGAATTTTTGTTTTGCTTTAGCAGAGTTCACATTCCTTAATATCCATGATCATCTAGCTTATTAGGCCATAATGAAGCCTTCCATCTACTTTCCATACCGCTTATCCTGCACAGGGTCACAGGGAACAAGGTACCCTGGATGGGGTGCCAACCCATCTCAGGGCACAATCGCACTCTACTGACAATTCGAAATCCCAATCAGCCCACAACTCGTGTCTTTGGACTGGGGGAGGAAACCGGAGAACCCAGAAGAAACTCCCAAAGTGCAGCGAGAACATGCATGCTCTGTGCAACCAGGGTGGAAGTAGGGCTCAAACCCCCAACCTTGGAGGTGTCCCCTGTCATAATGAATCATTACAGGGAAACATGTCTAGTTAGAGATTCTAAAACATCCTGACATCACTCCTCTCCTTGAAAAATGATTAAACATCCTGTTTTATTTTCACACATACTATTTTTCTATCACATACTATTATTATTTGACTATTTTTACCTTATTTTACTATTTCACTGTACTCTGTCTCTCTTTCACTCTCTCAATAGTTCATACTCAAAATCCACATTGTGGAAAGAATGTGTTTTTGATTTAGAATTGAAAGCAGACAGCACTAGGGAAAGTACAATTTCAGCAACAGTAATAAAGTAACTACAGCAGCTGTATAAATGACAGTTTATCGGTGTATACAGTGGGGTCCAAAAAGTCTGAGACCACAGTGAAAATCTGGGATTTTTTGTTGTTGTTGTTTTCAGTTTAAATTCTAAATAAAAAGAAGGTTTTGGAATTTTGAAATATTTAAAACAAAGAAAGTAAATGCTCAATATCTTGAATATTTACTATTCAAGATTCTGCACTATTTCTAGGTCTCTATTTAAATGTAAGCAAATCTGCGATATTGGCCATGTTAGCTGCTTTGTACAAAAGGCCATATTTTCCTCATGTCTAATCTCTTCTATTGAAGCGTGTGTTCAAGCTGATGGATTTGATCTAAAATGGATCATAAGGTTTTCAAATCTATGCATTTGATACATTAATATTGCACGTGGACCAGATTGTCTGGAATGTCGTTATATCGAATCTTAAAGAAGCTTTATTTTAAGTGCTGCATAAGTAAGCGGAGTGAGTCAGAGCTCAGGAGTGGTCAAGTAATTCAGCGTGTACAGTGTTAGCTTACTCAGATGAGGTTACAGTGGCAGTTAGGCAATCCCTTACCGAACAGTCACATGAGATTCACACGAGAATAATCTCCTCATTCAAATGTGAAATTTACACTCGTGGTTTTTTTTTTAGACACTTCACATGTTACGTTTTAAATATTGGAAAATACGTGGACTTTTCATATGGAGTGCATGTGTTTTTGATTTTTACACAAATAATTTATTTTCATAGTTCATGAATTTTTCACATGTAGTCTATTACCTATATATTTTTATGATTCATTTATTTATATGTGTTTTCTCACACAATTAATACATTTTCCCCTGTTATTTATTTATTTATTTATTTATTTATTTATTTATTTATTTTTTACAAAAGTAGGTCATGTGATTTCATTTTGCAAATGCAGTTTTCTCAGGGGAATATTACTTTTGCACACATGATCGTTCACATGTTTACTTGAGGACACGTGTGCAATGTCACGGCATAACATGATGAAATTGTTATGTAGTGAAGATCTATGTACTGGTTTTTGTTGTTGTTGTTGTTGTTTTTACAGACCAAATCCAGATTTCAAGTTATTTATTTGTGAAACTGTTCCAGGTCATATGCTCTTCTGGTGAGTAATGCGAGAACCTGAAGAATCTTGTGAACATATTGGCACATTGCATGAGAAAACCATTGCATTTACTTGGTGATCATATTTTTGCAAGGTCAGACTTCAAGGTCAAAGGCACAGACTTCTACATACAATATCAATATCCAAACAATCCAAGTGCAAAGCAAGTTAATGTGGGGAATGATGTCAATTACAAAAGGCTCAGAACTTACACTAGAGTAAACTGTCAGCAATGTTTGTTATTGGGTGTTCGGGTGTTAGGTGTCCATTTGGTTTACAACCCCAACTCTGAAAAAGTTGGGACAGTATGGAAAATGCTTATTAAAAAAAGAGGCATGGTTTGTAAATGTACTTTGACTTGTATTTAAACAAAAAATGTATAATTGCACATCTGTGAGGGCACCATTAATGCAGAAAAATATGTAGACATTTTGGAGCAACATATGCTGCCATCCAGAGCAGGACAACGCCAAACCACATTCTGCCACATTCTGGATTACAAGCGCATGATTGCGTAAGCAGAGAGTGTGGGTGCTAGCATGGCCTGCCTGCAGTCCTGACCTGTCTCTGATTGAGAATGTGTGGCGCGTTTTGAAGCGCAAAATAAGGCAACGAATACCCCGTACAGTTGCACACCTGAAGAAATGCATAATGGATGAATGGGGGTAAAGTCTGCTTGCTAAACTTAATCATCTGGTGTCTTCAGCACCCAAACGCTTAACAAGTGTTATTAAAAGAAAAGGTGATGTTACACAGTGGTAAGCAGTCGACCGTCCCAACTTTTTTGGAGTGTGTTGCAGTCATCAGATTTGAAATGTATATATTCAAAAATAAATAAAATTCACAAAGTAAAACATCAAAAAATGTGTTAATAATGTGTTTTCAATATAGTACAGCGTGAATTGAATGTTCAAATGACTCCTTTTGTTTGTTTGTTTTGTGCATTTTCCACACTGTCCCAACTTTTTCGGAATTGGGGTTATAAATACTCTAGAAACAGTGAAAATTTTCTGTCTGTAACTGTCTGTAACATTTTGTCCTTTTAGCAATTTCTTCATTTGGGAGAGCAACTGTTATGAGAGTGGTTGTTTTTCAGACTTTTGCTGACTGGACAGACAACTCCTATTTTCAAGACCAGCTCTTTGTATGATAAGGATGGTATTGCAACTATATTAGACTGACTGAGATGAGGAAATGCACTCTTGTCACTTCATACTCTGTACTGAATGGACTTTGGACCCAAAGCTTTTGTCATTAAAAGGATTTAATCCTGAGGTTAATCCGGGGCAATTTGACTCTTTTCTATACAATATTATCCTAGACTAGATAATTAAAGTGAAAACGATCTCACAACAGGAAATAGAATGAACATACGAAGAACTCTGGTGGTGTGGTGGAGAACTGTCTGTGACAGATGTGACAGAAACGCACTTACACATGTTTATCCATGTGATCACATGCTATGCCCACAATCACATGTGAAAAACTGATAATACCATGTGAAATGTGTGTGATGTTTCCATAAGGAAAAGGAGAAAATGAAAAGGCAGAACAGAACAGTCATTTGCAGAGGCAGAAGTTAATCAGTCTAAGTGAATTAGGGGAAGAGTGAGGCATTCCTGTGTGTAGCTTGCAGTGATGGCCTATAGGATATGCAACTCAAACACTCATTTCACTCCTCTATGAATCACAAACACTTGGTCTATGAATGAGAGAGAGAGAGAGAGAGAGAGAGAGAGGTGAGGAAAAAGAGGACAGGCACTGTCTGTATACCCTGTGGTTGGCATGGTAACTGCTGTGCCTCTGCTTCTTATCATTTGTCCATATGTATATGCTCTGTCTTTTAGGGATGATGCTAACCTTTTCCCATCACAAAAGGAACAGAAACATTCATTCATTCATTCATGCATCGCTATGCTTCCAGATTCTTTCTCTGTACCATGAGAGAGAAAGAGAGAGCGTCTCCACCTGCCTGCTGTCTCATCCTTCCAATTTCACCAAGGGTCTTTCTCTCCTGTTCTCTCTCTCTCGCGCTCTCTCTCTGTCTCTCTCTGCATTGGTATTCTCCAGGTAATTTGAACCTTTGACCTTTTTCATTCAGGCATTTCGTCACTGCTGGCCTGTGGCTCTCAACTTTAATATTATGTTTCTGTTTCTCTTGCTGGGGGGCACGGTGGCTTAGTGGTTAGCACTATTTCATAGCGCCTCTGGGGTTGGGGATTCGAATCACGCCTCGGCACTGTGTGCATGGAATTTGCATGTTCTCCCTATGCTTTCTCCAGGTAATCCGGTTTCCTTCCCAGTCCAAAGACATGGACTGATTGGCACTCCCAAATTGTCCATAGTGTGTGAATATGTGTGCAATTGTGCTCTGCGATGGGTTTGCACCCTGTCCAGAGGGGCCCCGCCTTGTGCTCTGAATTCCCTGGGATAGGCTTCAGGTTCCCCCGCGACCCTGTGTAGGATAACTGATACAGACAATGGATGGATGGATTTATAAATGTTTCTCTTATCAGCACTGTTCCCAATCTGTGTCTCTGTTCTTTGTCCAGAAACTGTGGCTGAATCCTCATCACCAGGACTACTGTTCCTTAAATGCCAGAAAATCATTTTCAGACAACATGGTGATTTCAGATAACACAAATCGACACCATGACTCACTGGAAAACTACACACATTGCACCCTACACTAAAATAAAACATCTATAATAACAAGGCTATAAAAGCTAACTAAAATAGGGAGACAAAACTAATATAGTTTCTAACATTTTTGTGAAAACGATGTTTAGTTTTCATGGTGAATGGGTTTCAGGCCTAATCCCTATTCACTCCAAATACACAGCTGATATTTGTCAGCTGTTATAAGAAAAGGTTCTCCATACATGATAGGCTGAGGAGCTTGACAATCTGGGAGAGTCACAGAATAGAGCCGCTGTTCCTTCAAATTTAGAGGAACCAGTTGAGGTGGATTGGACGCCTTACAAAGATTCTCCCTGATCAGCTCTTTCTAGAGTTGTATCAAGCACACGACCCCCATCGGGAATAGTGGAAAGGAACATGTAGATAAATAAATTCATTAATTAATTTAATCTAAATCTGAATTTAATTTCACAGGGAAACATCATCACACAGATACTAGTATAACCTTGTTTCCAGTCTAAATTCATTCATGTAAATTAATGGTGTTGCTACTCTGGACAATTTCCCAGGCAACTGGTTTGTTTTATCCACATTAGACTTGAAAAGTTGTCTTGGGATTAATGGGATTTATATGTAATTTTGTCTCTGTTTAGCCCGGTTTATACTGAACTGGTTGGGACAATGTCAATCCAGCTTGGCACTCCTGCATTATAATAGTCTGCTGTGCTGTATTGTGCATGTTTTACTGATACAGACCTGCTGCCATATACAATGTATTGACTGTATTGGCCAGACATCTGTGGGGCTTTTAACTCTAGATTTGCTGTTATTTTTTTCACTGGTGTGAAAGCAATTAGTGACCACAGCAAACAGCTGGAGACACAACAGCTGGCCAACTAGGTTATATTACCAATTTTCTATTTTTTACTCTTTTAGCCTGTCTAAGCTTTTGTTTGGTTTCAGGAAACCGTAGGCTGATATTAAGTTTCAGTGTTTATTGCCCCTGCTTATCCTTTTCTTTACATGTTAGCACTGACCTTTAGCTATGCTTACACTACACAAGTTATAAAATTGTAACAGAATTACAAAAGATACCAATGCCAATGCACAGAGTTTACACTAAATAACTGGACATCAGGGTAACATAATGAGATTTGTCACTGAGTTTCCATCACATGACTAAAACTAATATAGTTTTTAGTGGAGACAAATACATGCCCAAATGTAAATACAAACAGAATGCAATGATTTGCAAATCTCATAAACCCATATGTTATTCACAATAGGACATAGAAAACATATCAAATGTTTAAACTGAGGAAATGTAGCATATTAAGGAAAAAAATAAGTTAATTTTGAATTTGATGGCCACAACACATCTCAAAAAAGTTGAAGGAACAGCTGGAGGAACATTTTGTAACTAATTAAGTTAACTGGCAACAGGACAGTAACATGACTGGGTATAAAAAGAGGATCTCAGACAGGCAGAGTCTCTCAGAAGTCAAGATGGGATGGAAACTGGATGGAAGCATATGTTGCTCTAAAACCTGTATATACCTTTCAGCATTGATGGTGCCTTTCCAGATGTGCCAGCTGCCCATTCCATAGACACTAATGCACCCCTATAACATCAGAGATTCAGGCTTTTGAACTGAGCGCTGATAAAAAGCTGGATGGTCCCTCTCCTCTTTAGTCCTCTTTAGTTTAGAGGTTTATGATTTCCAAAAAGAATTTCAAATTTTGATTCGTCTGACCACAGAACAGTTTTCCACTTTGCCTCAGTCCATTTTAAATGAGCTTTGGCACAGAGAAGACAGCGGTTGTTTCTCAATCATGTTCACATATGGTTTCTCCTTTGCATGACAGACCTTTAACCAGCATTTGTGGATGGCACGGTGAACTGTGTTCACAGACAATGAGTTCTGGAGGTGTTTCTGAGCCCATGCAGTGATTTCCATTACAGAATCATTTCTGTTTTTAATGCAGTGCCGCCTGAGGGCCCGAAGATCACGGGCAAGCAATATTGATTTTCGCCCTTGTCCCTTGCGCACAGAGCTTCTCGGATGATATTATGTACTGTATGTTGAGGAACATTATTCTGAAATTGTTCCACAAATTGTAGACACAGTTTTTCACAGATTGGTGAACTTCTGCCCCTCATTACTTATGAAAGACGCTGCCACTCTAAGATACTCTTTTTATACCCAATTATGTTACTGACCTGTTGCCAGTTGACCTCCAGCTGTTTCTTTTTAGTAACACTTGCTTTTCCAGCCTTTTGTTATCAATATCATATTTGCATATCAATATTTGTAAAGAAAAAGAAAGTGATCAATTGTGCAAAAGATTACTTTATGATTAAATTCTAACAGAGCAATGTACCCTGGGAGATTCAACTCATAAAAAACAAAATATACAATACAAGTATTTTTTATATGTGTTACTTAAATCCAACTAAGTTAAAAAGTAACATTAAATATTTTTTTCTTTCATTGACAAGTTGGTCTATTTTCACTTTGGCTACCAGTTTCTTGCATTACCCATAATGCAGTTTGATGGCCTGTTGATAGTGATGCTAGGGGGAGTCTCTGCTGCAACTGTGTCATATAGCTGCATTGCTTTCTGGTAAATCAAGTCCAATATTTACTGTCACCACTACTTTTACTTCTATGGATTTCTCATTAATATGACATTGAACATTGCTGCAATTTGTTGATTGGGAAAAGAAGATCTTGCTCTTCTGTTTTTAGGAGCTAACAGCAAAATCTAACTATTATCACTTAAGTTTGATATTGCCTACTAAAAGCCATTGTAACTGTGCTAGTTGTGATGTCAATGCATCAGACAACCGCTGACTTCTCAAAGGGAAAAACAAAAACAATTAAACAGCACCAACAATCAAATTAGCCAACACTGGCTTGGAGGTATAGATTTTGGTGGGACAGGACAAGATTAATAATACAGACTCAAATCAAGGTTATCACACTTGACTAATGCTATAGGCTACCTGTCTAGTTAATTTTTGGGTTACCCCATAACAGGCAGTTGAAAGTCGACAACATATAATCATCCAGCACAGTCTGGCCGCTCATGTTGAGCAGTTTTAGATGTTCATCTGTGTTTGATACAACAGGTGTGCCTCCCATTGCAGTGTGCAATCAGCATATAAGCTGCGTTTGATTCAAGGTTGCACCTTGTAGTCCCCTGCCTCCAAAATGCACCCTCAACTTGAAATTTCAACTTGACAGCATGGGGTAGTCTTCTCAACTACCAGCTCCTTCCCCAAATCAACATGACTGTGCACACTGTGAACTTATCTATTTTTAAATGACTTTATGGCAACATTGGCTTTAAAATTCGCAATTAACATACAGACACAGTACTTGGTTAAATCTATAACAATGACCACACCAGTTGCTATTTTGACAAGGTAATTAACAATGTTAGCGTTATCACTCCTATAACTAATGTTAGCTGGTTTAGTTTGTTGCTGATGCTACATGCCATTGTCCGCTGTTATTACTGTACAGCAATTTCAGTCCAAAATGTTGCAAGAATGTTTGAAGTTCATTATAGTAAAACAGTACCAAAAGCCACTCAGGCATGTATCTGTAAAAGTGCAGTTAAAGTAGCTTTTTATGAGCTTCACATGCTCTGACAGACCAACCAAAAGACACACTTTCATGGGGGCATCCATGTTTTTTTTTTCCTTCTTTGCACCTCGAACATGCTGAGGTGGTAAACGATGTCATTACAACTTGCAAATTACCACTTACAAAGCCACAAATGCATCAGTAGTCTAAAGTGTCCATAATGTATGAATGGGTGTGTGAATGTGTATGTGATTGTGCCCTGCGATGGATTGGCACCCTGTCTAGTGTGTACCCCGTCTTGTGCCCGATGCTCCCTGGGACAGACTCCAGGTTCCTCACGACCCTGAAGGATAAGCGATATAGAAGATGGATGGATGTATGGAAATGCAGCAGTAGAATAGCTAATATTGTTAACCAGGGCTGCTAGGTTTCAACAAAATTTCCAGTACATCTCCATCTCTAAAACCATTTTTTTTTAAGCGCCCTGAATCTAGTAGTGGAAAAGGGAGACACTGAAATTTTGCTGATTTTTTCCTCAGCCTTTGCATGGGAATCAACGTCACTGTGTTGCACACACTTTTCTAATGAGTAGAAATTATCTGCTCCATAATTCCCCCTTCCCTCTCCTAATCTTGCCTATATCGTCCAATAAAATATTACTGTTCATCATAGACACGGTCTACACTTACACTTTTCCTTCGTTTGTGGAACTTCATTACAAATGTGAGTTATATATTAGCACTTGTTGCAGTTCCATGTTTTGACCACTAGGGTACAATAACTAGTATATAACATAATATTCTAAGGTATAATAACGATAATAGGGAGTTTATCCTTGCCACCGTCTCCACCGGCTTGCTCATTAGGGAAAAAATTCACACACTTAAAATCTATTTCCTTTGTTTATATGTTTCTGTAAAGCTGTTTTGAAACAATGCCCATTGTTAAAAGCGCTATACAAAATAAAATTGAATGAACTGAATAATAACAATCAATGGAACATCGACTTATGTCTGTCAAAAGAGTTTATTATCATTTCAACGGAAATTAAAATGTATGGAGTCGTGAATAACGGAAAAGTCCGGATTACTAAAGCGAAAGTATAATTGAATCCCTACCACTCATGCAGGTATCATAGATTGTACGCATGCGCAATGAAGTCGCGCGCGTGCGTGCGTGCGTGCATGTATGAGAGTACGGGGAAAGACAAGCGAAGATCCTGGAATGAAGACTTCCTACAGGTATGAAAGTATCCTACAGGTTGTTTGATATTCGTAGATACGCATTAAACATTTTACAAGTGAGAAACGCTCTCGCAGGACTACAAAGAAAACGTTTGTTTACTAACTCGAGTTTTTTTTTTAATCGCTAGTTTATTACAGTGTAATATTTGTCCAATGAGAGGCTGAGGGAGGCGTAACCGGGGCGGGGCCAGAAGTTAAGACAAACAGCTAGAGAGAGAGAGAGAGAGAGAGCGCGAGAGAGAGAGACTGATTGAGCAGAGAGAGCAGGAGGGATTTCTGACAGCCTGAAGAAACGCATCGGGTTAGAAAAAACAATATTACTTTATTTTCTGTTATGTATACTGAAACCTAGTAGCCCAATTAAGCAATGACACGCCCCGTAGTACATTTCTGTTATGTAGTCTTCAGGATCACACCTGCTTGATGTTTTATTATTATTTTTATTATTATTATTATTATTATTATTATTATTTCCCACCAACCTGTTTGGACTTAAGAAAAGAAAGATGCAGGTAGCGCACTAAACGGATCCACCGCTTTCGCAAAGGGATTACATCACCTTTATGTGAATAGATATATTTCAAGAAGGAGAATAGAAGAGAGAAGACAGAGCCCCAAAGTCTGTCGGCAAGGAAACGGGCGCTCAACGACGGCATGTTCGTGACAACATGAAAAAGAAAAAGTGCGAGAGATTATTCTGAACCGGGGGAGCTCGAGACCGACGGAAGGAGAGGTGAGTGATTCCGCCGAGGAGTGAGAAACATGATGACAAATCTGATTAGTACATACAGCATCTTCAGTGTTTGAAGCGAATCTAGCTTCACTGCACCCACTTGACATTTGTCACAAGTCAGAGCACTTGTTTAGGTTGATCAATAATATCTATAGATTCGGTAACGATTGGGTGACAGAGATTGCTAGAAAGAGAGAGAGAGAGAGAGAAAGAGAGAGAGAGAGGGAGGGAGAGTGACAAGTGGGTCCTTTAGAGATTCAGAGGTTCATCATTTTTTCCAAGCTTAATGCTGACAAATATGTTCAGTTTAAACAAACTAAATTTGTTTAATCCTTACGTCTACACACAGTAGTTCAACCATAAAAGCAAGCCCTCCCCCCCACCAAAAAAATTTTTTTTTTAAAAATTAAACCATTAAATCCTTACCCCCTAATTTAAGCAAACACAACGTCAAGCTTATGCAACAACATGATTCACAACATTAAAATTCATATTTGACTTCCTTTAAGGAAAGCATACAAAAGCTACCCAAGTCTGAACCAACTCCTTTTCCCATTTCTCTCTCAGGCATCTCTCAGGGTGACAACCTTTACCCCACAATTAGGAGTTTCAGCTCCTTTCATCTATTTCCTTCGAGGAACATTAAACCTGTCTGTCTCTCTTTCACCACACTGTCTGTCTGAACAGAGTCAAGGAGGAGCACACACCCAAACCTGCCAGAGTTCCCTGGTTGCCATGGATCCCCCTCCCTCTTTGAGCTTGGCCCTCCTTGCCGGGAGCGAAGATGATGATCAGCACGCTCCCCACCCTTTGAGTGGTATCTCCCACACGTCCATTTCCAGCAACTACCCGGGCAGCAATCACTCTAACCATACAGGTGGAACCAGCAGCCTGGAGCGGCTCAATGGCACACCGTCACCAACCGGCCCAAACCTTCCACCAGTCTCCTTGCCGAAGCTTCCACTGGTGACAACACCACAGCTGCCGGCACCAATCCCCAATGCGCTGCACCCCACCAGCACGCCACTCTCGTCCTGCCTGGGCAGCCAGCATAGCTTGAGCGGTGAAACATCACCCATCTATAACGCCCTCTTTTATTCCTCTCACTCACCGACAGGCGAGCGGGAACGGGAACGGGATCGAGGTTGCAAGCACAGGCAGGCCAGTCCACTGGTGCACCGCAGGGACAGTAACCCGTTCACCGAGATTGCCATGAGCTCATGCAAGTACACTGGTGGTGTGATGAAACCTCTCAGCCGTCTCAGCGCCTCACGCAGGAACCTCATTGAGTCTGACAGTGGAAGTGACAGCAAAGACGGTGGGGCTGCCACTGGACATGGGACAGCGCCCTCCTCCTCTTCCTCTACTACGGCACCCCAGATCCCACCTGAAATTGTCATCTCCTCCAAAGAGGATCCACCATATGGACATGTCTATGAGCTTGAGTCATCGGCTAATCAGATGTCTATCTATCACCAGAACCACACCCTCTCTGAGAGCAGGGGCACTCTCGGGTTGTCAGGAAGTGGGGGCAATGGACGGCGAGGTGGGGCAGGTGGAGAGACTGGGAGGACAGCCGCCAAAGCTACTAAGCGCAAGAACCAGAATATTGGCTACAAGCTTGGCCACCGGAGGGCGCTGTTCGAAAAGAGGAAGAGACTCAGTGACTATGCGCTCATCTTTGGCATGTTTGGCATCGTTGTCATGGTGATTGAGACAGAGCTTTCCTGGGGTGTCTATAGCAAGGTGAGTATCTAATCTGATCCGGACATGGGCAGGTCAGGATGTGTTAATAGGATGAGTTGTTGACTAGGCAAGATGATTACTGGATTTTGATGATATGGCTTGCTTTGATAGTGTGTCTGTAGTGTGGGTATGATTGATTGACCCTCGTGTGTGTGTGTGTGTGTGTGTGTGTGTGTGTGTTTTTGTGCAAGTGTATAGTGCGGTTTTAATCACATATTAAAAAGAGTGCCATTGATCCACTGTTTGAGTGAATCAAGAAAGTGTTATTGGTCTCTTGGTACAGCGGACTGGACTTCATGTTTTGTGTGTGTGTGTGTGTGTATGTGTGTGTGTGTGTGTAAGGATTTATGGCTGAATATATATACATCAGTCTTGTGGTTTTTCATGGTATACTAAAGAGAGTGGCATTGATCCACTAATGAGTGAGTCAAGAAAATGATAGTGGTCTCTGGGTACAGTGGAAATTCTGCACAAACATCTTGTCTTGTGTGTGTGTGTGTGTGTGTGTGTGTGTGTGTGTCTGTTTGTACACTCTAATGTATAAGAGATAAACATATATCAGTACTTGCTATAAATTGCTTTTGAGTGTCAGTTGCACAGTCCTTAGTTTGGCATCAACATGGCGACATGAAGTCTAGCTTTATGCGTGTGTGTGTGTGTGTGTGTGTGTGCACTGGATTTATGTGACTTTCAGAATCTATTTTGTATGTAGGTATTATTATTATTATTATTATTATTATTATTACTGTGTGATGTGTAACAAACATTGCATGCCATAATATGAATATTCTGCTACAGGAAAGTATTTCTTTCTGTACTGGAGTGGCACAGTGGAAACTTGGATAGTGTTGCCATCTCACACTCTGGTGCCAGACCCCATATTGATCCTGAGCTTGAGTTTCTGATGTTCTCCCTATCTCCATGTGGCCTTTTTTGGGTTCTCCAGTTTGCTCCACCTCCTAAAACATGCCAGGAGGTGGTTTGGCTACCCTAAATTGCCCTAGATGTGAACAGGTGTGTGAATGTGTACGTATACATGCATGGTTCCCAGTGATGAACTGGCATTAAATCTAGGATATACTCCTGTTCTCGGGATATACTACTGCTATACTGGTATAGTTTCTGCTATATTTGCCTCTATGAAATGTATCTGAATTGTTATGACACCAACCACAGAAAGATCCAGCTGGGGAATGGAGGTGCAATAGTTTTGCAACGAAAGTTTACGTAAAATTATTCATCTTTTAAAAGCTTGTTTAAACTAAGCAACAATCTTCAACTGATTCATCTGAAATGCTATCGCACATGACAATGTTGCAGTGAAGGAACATCTTCCCAGTATAGATATGTTACAGGTACAAAAGAGCTTTGGGTTGTGCATGTGTAAATGACTCACTGGAGTCTCTGGGAGCTCCTATTGTGGGTGGAAGCAACCTGGATAGTTCCACTTCTCCTGGCTTCTCCTTCACTTTCTGTAAGAGCACTCACTGGAACAACCTGAGCTGCGGAGTATGCGCTCATACTTGAAATTCATGTCACTATCTGTTTTCCAAATTCAGGAAAGGTACATTTCCTAACCCAGGTTGCTGATGGATGCCATCAGCTGCTCCATTTTAAATTTCAATAACATTTAGCACCTGCTTCCTTGTGATTTGTATTAAAGTTATATCGAGTGATCTGTTAGTTATATTGTCTGCTACCTAAATTTAACATAAAATGTGAGAGGACATTGAAAAATGAAGGGTCTCACATAACTCATTCAGTTATATATTGACTTTCTCTCTTTCTCACGTCTGACTATCTTTTGGGATGCATTTCCCTCTCGCTCCTTTTCCTCTGATGCTTCTTTCTATTTTCTCACCCACTCATTTTCTCTTATACTGTCTTTCTCTTGGAGGATTCCTTTTTTTTTTTTTTAGCTTTCTTGATAATTATTCTTGGTCTCAGTCTCTCTCTTTCTTCTTCATACAGCTGCAATCAAAATTATTCAACCCCCATTGCAAATCAGGTTTATGGTCAACATTTCCAGACTTTCAGCTGTTAGCAATGAACAAATCAGACAAAAGCAAATGAAATAGTTCAACACAACGAATGCTCCAAGTGGTGTCCCCAAATTCAACTGAAAATGCCACTTATAATGATTTCTCCAGTTTCAAAATTATTCAATCCCTTCATTGCAAGAATCTTTAGTACTTAGTAGAGCACCCTTTTGCTGTTATGACCTGCTGCAAACGAGGTGCAAAGCTTCTGGCAGTGTTCCTGAGGAATCTTACCATAATCTTATCATTCCTCATGAGCAATGGCCTCCAGTTCAGTAATATTCTTGGGTTTGCGTGCTGCAACTGCCTTCTTCAAATCCTACCAGAGATGTACTATGGGGTTCAAGTCAGGTTACTGTGATGGCCCTGTAGAATCTTCCAGGACTTCTTCTGTAACCAAGCCTTGGTGGAATTTGAGGTATCCTTGGGATCATTGTCCTGTTGGAAGATCCAATGACGCTCAAGCTTCAGCTTCATCACAGACGGCATGAATTTATCTCCTAGGATTTCTGATACTTCAATGAATCCATCTTGCCTTTCAGATGCTGCAGGTTTCCAGTGTCAGAGGATACAAAGCAGTCACAGAGCATCACCGAGCCACCACCATGCTTGACCGTTCTTTCTTCATTCTTCTTCCTCCAGACATCCTGCTGATCTGTCGTGCTGAAAAGTTCCAGTTTTGTTTCATCACTCCACAGAACAGAATCCCAAAACTTCTGTGGCTTATTTATATGATTTTGAGCCGACTTTTCTTGTGCTTTTGGGTCAGTAATGGCGTACGTCTTGGAGTTCTTGTATGGAAACCTTCTGCGTTTAGTACTCACCTTACTGTGCTCACTGAAACCTCAGTGCCTATTGCCACCAAGTCTTGCTGCAGGTCTTTTACAGTCACTCGAGGGTTTTTCACAACCTGCCTTCTCAGAAATCTGGTTTCAGCTTCCTTTTTCTGCCCCATCCAGGTATTTTATATATTTTCTGCCCCTAGCCAGTTCAGGTGTTTCATGTGTTCCAGCTCAAGCACACCTGGTGCAACTAATGAAGCCCGTGAATATTTGCATCAGGTATGCTTGAGACAACACCTGTTTTACATATTTGTGCTGTTGTGAGGGATTCTATTCAGGGGGTTGAATCATTTTGAAACTGGAGAAATCATTATAAGTTGCATTTTCAGTTGAATTTGGGGAAACCACTTGAAGCATTCGTTGTGTTGAACTATTTCAATTGGTTTTGTTTGATTTGTTCTTTGCAAACAGCTGAAAGTCTGTACATTTTTACAACAAACCTGATTTGCAATGTGGGTTGAATAATTTTGATTGCAACTGTACATGTAGGCCTTAGGTTAGCTGTCTTTTCTCTTGTAATCCTCCTCCCAACGCCCTTCTCTTTTTCTCTATCAGTTATTCTGGCAGGTGGTGAACAGGGGAGTGTTGGAGAGGGGGAGAAAAGCAGAAGAGAGAGTGTGAGGAGAGATTAAATGACAGGCCATAATAAAATCTCTTTATTTGGGATCAAAAATGGCCGAGTGAGTCAACCTCGCCAGCTAAATAACAGTCGTGATGATTGTATACCATTATAGCCATTATAAACCAACACCAAAGGATGCTGTTAGTGCCACGTCTCCCTTCGCAGCAATTAAAGGGCTTTCTTGCAGTTCATCTCCAGATGAACATCCAAGTGTGTGTCTTACACACAGAATACTCCGTGCATCACTACTGATAAAATGTTGGTCTTCCCTGAAAGATGCAGGGGATGCGACAGTGGAAGAGGGAGGGAAACAAGGTGACTACTGATAGATGGATATGGCAATGGGCTGCGTTAATACTTGTCATACCCAGTGGAAAGGACCTCAATCTCTTCTATTGATTATTGATAATCATCCACCCACACATGCTGCACTCCACTCCTGACAGGCACTTTTATTACACAGCTGCGGTAATAAATGTGTGTATGTGTTCAGCTGTGGGTCAGCTACTTTTGAAGGGAATGAAACAGGAAATGAATGCTAAGATAGCCTAATGTATGTAAGTAATCCTCTCTCTCACACACACACATACACACCTTCTCCTCAATTAGATCTGACGGTGGTAACATGTTTTTTCTTTCTGCAAGGAAATCCGACTTCATTAACACCCACGGCACTCCTGCGTTTTTTAAAATATGCAGGTAAAACTCTACAGAAGTGAAGGAATGAGAGACAACACTGTGATACCGTAATGTGTTTGTGTGTGAAAATCTCCATAAGTAATTGGGTTCAAATGTTGTTATCTGAATACAATGAAAGCCTATTTGAAAAAAAAATTATTTTTTCATTCATTCGTATTTAGTAACCGCTTTATCCATGTCACGGTCGCAGTGGATCCAGAGCCTAGGACACAATGGATGTGAGGCAGGAATCCATCCTGAATGGGACAGCATCCATCACAGGGCATCATATACAGACACACACACCCCTAAGGGTGCCTAAGGGCAGGTTAGAATCACCAGTCCACCTGTTTTTGGGAAACTGCAGAGCCTAGAGGTAACTCATGCTGATGCAGGGAGAACAACATAATAATGAGTCTTTATTAATCACATATACATGTGTACAGTGAAATTCTTTGGGGTCAGAGCACAGGGGTCAGCCATGATACAGTGCCCCTGGAGCAGAGAGAGTTAAGGGCCAAGGGCCCAACAGTGGCAGCTTGGCAGTGCTGGGGCTTGAACCCCCACCCATCTGATCAGTAACCCAAAGCCTTAACCGCCAAGCCACCACTGCCCCACTTCATCATGCTGAGAAACTGCACACAGAGAGTAACCAGTTCAGGCTTGAACTGAAGACCATGCAGCAATGCCTCTTTGCTGACCTTTAATACATTTAGCTTGACTATATTGTACATGTGATGGGTATTGTGGGAAAAAAAAGCAGTTCTTTATAATGCTCAGGTGACAATAATTGGTTATGCGATATGTACGGGATAACACACGGGCGGGGAAAATTACAGACGCTGGGGTGCTGTAATACAACCCGATGTGAAGCTTTACCATTATTACTTACGTTATAGCAGTAATAAACAGTTGTTCGCTCACTGGCCTCTAGTTTTTCTCTCTTGAAGTTAAACACTTTTTTTTTTTTTTTAATACGCAGCTTGTCATGTGACAGAAAAACTAGAAAGCACAAACTCCTCTGTCCTAAAGACTCTCCTGTGTTGGGAAACTTAAAAAGCACATACAACCGAGACTCCTTCCATAAATATTACATAATCCTACTGTCTTCTGATAACGTCTACTAACAGAAAGCTTCACCATATCAATGGTTATATGTTTTTCTTTGTTAAACAACACCAATTTTAATTTAATAACCATACAAGTCAATGTGCATGAGCTGTTACTGTATGAACGATAACGTATTAAAAATAACACGTTAATGTAGACCTATTGTTTATGTTACAGCCGGAACTGTGTTGCGGTAAAAAAAATTACAATAGTTAATATACACACCATTGTTATTGTGGACACTTTAAAATATCAGCAGCGGTTATGTAGCTTTTTCTATTTGTATTGAATTATGTTCTGATTCACTAGTTTGAATCTTGAAACCTTTGCTGTGATTTGGTCTCCAATGTATTTTATTATATTTTATGTTAATTCAAATGTAGCATTTATTCATCCCTTAATTGATAGTAAGCAAACAAAAGTAAGTTAACTACACTCGGAATTGTGTGTTTAACACTTTCATGCAAAAAAAGTATTTAAAAAATCTACCCAGATTCTGTAGATGGGACATTGAATGTGGACTTTTCGATATCTCAGTGTGGGGGCATGGTGGCTTAGTGGTTTGCTCATTTGCCTCGCACCTCCAGGGTGTTCGGAGCTTGCATGTTTTTCTTGTGCTTCGGATTTCCTTCAGATACTCCGGTTTCCTCGCCCAGTCCAAAGACATGCGTTGTAGTGTGTGTGAATGGGAGTGTGTATGCGATCGTGCCGTACGATGGGTTGGCGCCCTGAGTCCCCTGGGCTGCCCTGAGTCCTCCAGGCTCACTGCGACCCTGTGCAGGATAAGCGGTACAGAAAATGAATGGATGGATGGATATTTAAATATCACTTACTGTATATTAAAAAAAAAAAAAAAAAAACAAGTAAATGTGTGATATGTGTAGGAATATCACAAATTTTTTTTGTTTTGTTTTTTAAAGGAAAAAATAAGAAAAGATAAAACATACTTGACATTTCAAAACAAACCTTCCAAACTTGTTAACATTCAGGTCTAAAGATGATCAAAATTATCTATTTTTTTCTTAACAAACTGTAGCAATGTTCTTTAACATCTTTAAAATTTACATAGTTTAGCACTGTTGCATGATGCAGCTGATTTTTGAGGTAATTTTATTTAAGTAGTTAAAAAAAAGCTAAGGTTGGAGCCTGAAATATTAATCTGGGATTTTTTAATATTTATTATATATATATATATATATTTATATATATATATTCATTCAAAAAGTGCCTTTCATTGATGAGATATAAGTGTAGACATTGCATGAAAGGGTTAAAACATATTGTAATTTTTTTTTAATGCCAAGATTGCAATAATCGAGATATGAAAATGTAGTCTAATATTAGTATCAACTAAACATTACTGCCACAACATGTTAAATGAAAGTATTTTAAAATGTAATTCAGGTACATATAAAAGCTCACTTCGCGTGATCCTGTATGCTCTCCCACACCCAATAACAGCCTAAACGCCTGACAGAGCCATGTGTCACCTCTCTCTGAGAAATCAATACTTTTTTTTTTCTCAGGCACGGCAGGCCTGGGGATTTGTGTGTATGTTGTATATGTATGTGTAAGAAGGTGCAGCTGCTCCTACTGATCTGCTGTGCAGTAGGCTTGGGTTCAAGTATGTGTGTTTGTATCTGTCTTCTCCCACCACTCCAAGCAATGGGGGTTGTTCGCAATTGTGTATTGATTTTAACAGACTCTCTACAAGATTAAGTTTGCCATGTATTCTCCAACCTCATCAGGCATTATAGGAGAAGACTCAGAGCTGTTATCTTGGCAAAGGGAGGTAACACAAAGTATTGACTAAAAGGGTGCCAATAATTGTTGCACACCTATATTTAACAAAGATATTTTTTTTTGGCTAAATCTATGATTTGTTTGCAATTGTTTGAGATCCATGAGTATTTTTGTGAATTTTTTAAACAAAATATCAAAAGGTTAAACAATAAAGACAAATTTTCACAGTGTTCTTTGCTCATATTTACCAAGGGTGCCCAAATTAGTGGAGGGCAGTGTGTAAGAGCCCCTTGAGTGTATCTATATGCATGTCTGTGCCTGCTCATGTCCTTTTATTGTATGTCTTTCCCCTGCTCTTTTCTTTGCCTGCCTCTAAGTGTGCCCCATAATTGGTTTTTCAGCAGCGTAATGGCGTATGTCGGAGTCTAATCAACTGCGCGTGTACATGTCAGTCAAAGTTTAATTGAGCTTAACAGTGCAGAGGGTGTGTATGTGTGTGTTTGGATGTATGCTTGTTCAATTTCACATGCAGATACAGTGGAGTTGAAAAGCTATGATGGCATGAAGTAGGTCAAGGGGAAGGTTTTTATTTATACTTTTATAAACATTTTATTTGAGGTGTAAAAGGAAGAGACCAAGGAAATTGCTAAATCCATAGTGCAGGGCTTATCAGCACTGTTGTGCCTTACTGTGTGAAGTCAAACACTGCCTTGATCTGTGATTTCCTTCAAAACTAAATGTGGGGGGAAAATGCATGAAATAAACAAGCAGTAAGGGAATAAGGATAACTAGTAACCTCCTAAATTAAACCTCCACCAGCCTGTTACAGAGGCATCCATAAGTTTTCATGCAAATTTTAGATGTGCGTATAAGAAACCCTGAATAGAAATGGAAAAAAAAAAATATCTCAGTACTAAAAACATGTTCAGTGTGGGTGGAAGAGTTGGTGTAAAGAGAAGGCGCAGTCAAGGGTTTGTGTTCCAGTCTCTCTATGATCACGTGTGTTCGGCTAGTTCTCTTTCCTTCATGTTGTCTTGTTGTTCAATATATTTCTGTAACAGTAGTTTATCAATCCCTCCAGGATTTTGCGATCGCAGAAATGAATGCAAAATCAAGCGAACTCCGCAATATTCGGAGGAGCTTGCGATTTTTCAAAATTACTGCAGATTTTGGCCCAGAAGCATCATGTGACATCATCACAGCGTGCTTTCAGCCAAATTTTGGAAGAAGCCACAGCATAATCAGGCATTTTTGGCCGCAATAACCACAAAAAAAAACTCTGCAAAATATTGTACAGAGTGATTCATGAAAGCACACAGTGATTCAGTTTTCTAATTAATCAGGGTATAATTCATTTTGGGTACTGAATGATGTTCTGGCTGTAGCAGTTAAAAACATTTCCAGTCATACCATCACATTTTTATGTTTTACAACTTTATTCATGAATACATTATTTAAAACACAAAAATCCTTGTATACATTTGAAATAAATCCTGTTTGCATACCATTTTTACTTTTTTTTTTCCAATAGTGTAATTTAATTCACATGCCAGCACATACCCATAACACACAGTGATTATCACTGTCTCTTAATGCTCCAAACCTGATGATTACTAAAGTATTAGTATTAATACAGTGTTTGATGTGCTATGCATAAATCACAGCAAAAGCTGTTTTTTCTTTCCTTTTTTTGTTTTACTGTATTTTTATTTATTATTGTCTAGATATGGTATAGAGCCCACATGTTCACTGGTTCATTCATATTACCTGTGCATTACTACATACATACGTGCCATTACATATTGCCTGTGTTCTAAAAACGTTTCACATAAAATGACACCTTTAACCCCATAAGAGTAGAATTGTTTGAAAAGTTTGAGCAGTTTGCAAAATCTGACCGAGATTGAAAAAAATTTCTGGAGTTTTCTGCACTCAAGAATCCGTCTTCTTCTATTCGTGAATGATGGAATCTCAAAATAATATAACGTAAATAATATATTTGCTGTACAGTAACATCCAGAGCCCCAGAATTGACCTGATGAATGCCCTAATCTGGTCTAATAACTGAATCAAAATATTTTTGGGGAAAAAATCTGGTTTTACAGGTTTTTACCATGTCTGGTTTGACCATATCTTATTCTAAAGCTGGATTTTTATGACAGAAAAAAGTCTACTAGATGTCAAGCAGTTGTTTATATCCTAAATGACAAGTAGTAAACCAAGTATCACTGGCATATAATTTGATTTCATATCAAGAAAAGGTTGCATTTCCCACTTAAAAGTGGGAAAACCTCACTCAGTTGCCTGGCATCATGCATCACCACAAACTATGACTAATACATGAAGCCCCCCTCCATGAGCTCACAGGTGTAATGTAATTAGCCAAGATTGAGTTCAGTTAGAGCCTGGCTCATTTGCTCTTTCTGATTTATGTGGGATGTTTTCTCTGAAATGCTTGAGATGAATTTTTCACAACTTGTATTTTCGACTGCTTGAATTTTTTTCACCTAAAATGTTCAAAACCCGAAAATGTTATGGTCCCCCCCCCCAAAAAAAACATTACACGTTCAGGTTCAGGTTCAGCTGCGTATACAAGTAAGAGTGTGTGTGTGTGTGTGTGTGTGTGTGTGTGTGTGTGCGCGCAAGCATGCATGTATGTGTGTGTGTATACAGGAACGGTTCCTGTTGGCAATAGATAAGAGAGTGCATGAGGCGTGTGATTAGTTTGGTGTGTATCGTTGCTCTGCAGAATTCAGAATTCTAACTGTGCATGATGAACTATCCTAATAGACATCAAATCATGCAATAACAACCTGTAGATTTTACTTTGGGTTTTTGTGTGTGTCTGTGTGTGTGTGTGCGTGCGTGGTGTTTATAACTTATCTGCTCTGTGTGTCCTGCTTGCCTACGTGAGCCACTGAACATGGAACCCAGCAGAAAATGAAAGCTTCAAAAGAGCCAGTAATTAAATTAGAATAACAGATGACTCTGGGAGAGTGTACAGTGTGTGTATGTGAATTATTATTATTATTATTATTATTATTATTATTATTATACATTTTATTTATAGGCACCTTACATGACACTCAAGGACACTTTACAAACACAATAATCAACATTAACAACAATAATCATTATTACAGCCGGGACAGACTGGTTACAAACATAAAAGTAATCACATGAAAGCCTGCCTAAAAAGATGGGTCTTCAGGCGAGATTTAAAAACAATACGACTTTCACTGTTTCGCACATACTGTGGTAACAAGTTCCATAAATAAGGAGCTGCATGATGAAAGGCTCAGGACCCCATAGAAGTAGTGTGAGTTCGAGGGGGAACAAGAGTGAGTGAATGTGTGTAATCGATATGTAAAGACAGTATGTGTGTATAATGTCTGGGTGGGTGTGTGTCTATTGCTGTACAGGTTGTATCAGTACAGTACAGTAACATGGAATCTGAGTGTTTCAGAAATCCTGGGACAAAAAACTAAAAACGGCCTGTGAGTGGCAGCTCTGTGGGTAGAAATACCTTGTTGATGGGTGAAGTCAGAAGAGATGGACTACACATCAGGTTCTACTGTGTCAGCCAAGAACAGGAATCTGAGGCTGCAGTGTGTGCACAGGTTCACCAAAACTGGACAGTTGAAGATTGGAAAAACATCGGCTGGACTTTATCCGGTCTTTAACCTTCCTATCTTCCAGTTTTGATGAACTTGTCTTTTGGTCAGTACCCACAACTAGTGATGGCTAAACTCCATTTAGATTCCAAACTTAGTCGTTTTGTTTTCTGCTAGAAAGGAGGCTGATTTAAGTAGCCTTCACATTTCCTCCTCACCCTGTGTAATAACATTAGCCCTAACATTTTTTGTTGTTGTTTCTGCCTTTTGATTTGTTTTAACTACTGCTGCCATTTGAGTGCTGAATTAACTTTGTAATGTTGTTAATTCGTGGTCTGTGGTGTGATTGCTGATGGATCAGTGGTAGAGGTAGAAATGCATACAGTAGACAGTAGGACAAGTCTTGGGCCAGTGCCTCTTGACTTAGTGGTGGATTTGGTATTAACAACGAGGTCTACCTTTGTCCTACCAAACTTTTGCCCAAACTGGGACACCACTTCTGGATGCACACCTTACTGTCCCAGCTGTATAAACTACCCCGACCATTGCGCCATTGTGCCATCCCGGCAAGGGAGTTGCTTTTATTTGCTAAACATTGGTGGGCCCACTTGAGTTTTTGTGCAAGGTGGAGAGTGCCATCTTACTTTGTGCTGCCCTGGTGATCGACAAATGTTTATCATGATGCTGTGCAAATGGAGCAGCACCTGGTAGTTAGTAAGAATTTGCTTCACAAGCTTCATGTGCCTCTGTGGCACCACAGTGCCTGCTCAGCTTGTGATGGAGAAATCTGTGGTGGCAACTCTCTTTGATAGGGCACCACTCCTAGGCAGATCACTTTTGTGAGAAGTCAACAGGGGCTGGTTCCACACACTGCTCAAATTAGACTGGTAAGTCTGATCATATCCTACATACTTTTGACAGGGTGTCTATTAATTCTCAATTAATCTAGCCTTATGTCAATGAATTTTGTAGACTGCTTTGACTGGTACTATGTGTGGACCGGTCCCAGATGGCCTGCTTCATGGTGGGGGGAACATAAGTGTCAGTAATTCAAATGTGGCAGTATTATCTTATGGAAGTATTACCCTATAACTCTGGCCAACAGAAGTGACCGGGCCTCCTGCATGCATCTTAAAAACACCCATGGTGCTAGAGAGAGGCCAAATGGTAGGACTTTGAATTGGAATGTCTATCCTTGGAAGGCAAACATGAAAAAGCATGTGCTCTCTGAAGCAATGGGAACATGAACACATACATTGCACAGATCCAGTGACGTGAACCAGTCTGTAGACGCAAAGCAACATCTTATAGCCTTACCATATGGAACATAAGGGCATTTAATGAACCATTTCAGCTCAAATCTAGAATCATATGGAACCCATCGTTATTCTTTATTAGGTGTCCCACTGTTAAGAGCGAGGTTTTGCAAGTCTTTCATCGTTCCAATGCAAGCTACAAACAAGCTAATGAATTCTCTGTATTCACTATGCATGAGGTGTAAGACCTCACCAGAATGTCATCAGTGTGTCTGCATTAGGCACTTGAACAGTGCATGTCTAAAAGTAGTGCTTTATTATTTTTTTTTAGTGCTTTATCCGGTGAAACCAACAGTGATGCAATGCAATTGTCAATGGCAGGCATTCACTATGTGCCCTATGCCAACCTGATTGTAAGTCTCATGTTAGTTAAGGTGTTCACGACAGAGCGTGAGGCAGAATCCCTCAACCTGCACATATTTACAGACTCGCAGGTTGCACACAGCGTGCAATGTGAAAAACTCAGTATCAAGGGAAGACACACTCAGCGAGGGACTGACAGGTGAGCGCTGTACTGTTCACAGAGTGAGTTCTAGAGTGAGAACTCGCAGACAGAACAGGAATGTTAGATAACAAGGCTAGACTAACTCCGGCTAGTAGCCACGGAGCTCCAAATGGTTCCAAAAAGTAAAAAGAAAATACACTGTGAAGAAATGAAAGGACTTGTTTTGTAGGACAGGTTACCTTATGCAAAAAGCTACTGAAGGCGCACATGAAGTCTAACATGTATACAAGGCAAGAACAATGCACAAATCCTTGTTGCTGATGATTTTTTTCCCCTTGTGAATGAGATAATGATGCTGCACCCTAGAGAGAGAGACATACTGGCTGTGTAACTATAGCCTGTGGACACACGGCATATTGAATACTGATTTATTCATTTGTTTCGATATATTCGTTAATGTTATATCTAAATATGGCTATAGCTTATAGCTGTAATGCTGGACTTGCAGGAATGATTAAACTTGTGCACAGTTATACACTGTGTGTATTCAGATGTCACAGCACACAACACAAGTGTAAGAGGAAAATGACTAGGATTTAGTAAATGAGGTGCAGAGAAGAGAGACAACAGAAAAAGAGTAGAGAGCGTGCAAATGTCTTCGCTTGGGATGGACAGATAGAGCTCAAAATGCCGATTAGTGCCGCATGGTGTCCAAATCTGTATCAGTAACTCTGTCACACGCTGTGCTCATTCAGGCATATTCTGTTCTGTACCAGTTGTGTTCCTATCAAAATACTAAAAGATGTGAAGAGTATTATATACAAGTATGACCAAATTTTATTTCCAATAAGAGCAGGAGGAGGGTTTGATGTATGATTTTGTCTAGCAGAACGTGAGCAGGAAATGTTAGTTGAAAGCAATAAAATAGGGGCTGAAAGAAGGAGATGTGACGAGGCTGAAGCTCTGAGTACCAGACTATTGGCAGGACATGTAGACTTGCAATCACTTTCTACTGCAGCCTGATCAAAATCAATTAGTAAAATCCTGCTTCAAAATGTTCACTTTGTTATTTAACATTATGTATTTA
Organism: Ictalurus furcatus; assembly: GCF_023375685.1. NCBI lineage: Eukaryota > Metazoa > Chordata > Actinopteri > Siluriformes > Ictaluridae > Ictalurus > Ictalurus furcatus. The sequence continues at coordinate 8,761,111 of NC_071255.1, read as the reverse complement.
TCACAGGTTACAGTTTCAATTGCTCTACATAAATACACTGTCATTTTAAACACCCTACATGTATAGAATTTAAAACCTGAGATTACATCTCCAGTTCATATCCAGAAACTTCCTATACTGTGTGCAGTGTTCACTAATAAAGGGCTGCATTCAGAGTCAGCAAATTAAGTCAGTATTTGCACAGGGAAAGCGATATATATATGTGTGTGTATATATATATATATATATATATATATATATATATATATATATGTGTGTGTGTGTGTGTGTGTGTATATATATATATATATATATATATATATATATATATATATATATATATATATATATATATATATATATATATATATATATATATATGAGATACTGGATTTTTCCATTTCCATAAGTTGTAATCATCAATATTAAAACATAAAAAGGCTTGAAATATTTCACTTTGTGTAATGAATCTAGACTTTTCTGCGATATTCAAATTTTTTTGAAATGCACCTGTATATCAGCAATATATTGCTGCATGAAATGAATCACATTCAAATTTAATCACTGCAAATTTGGATTATTTTAACAAAATGACTACCACCACTACTCAGAAACTTAAGTAGCACTTAATCAGCACGTCTTATTATTTATTTTATTTTATTTAATTTTTTGTATTGTGCCCCAATAGTTAATTGTACACACAAGTGAATGTGGATTATGATCATAAAATCATAATGTATGCGCAGAATGTAAGTTATTTTATCATGTTTTAATACGCTGTTTTGAGTTGTCAAATTAACTTCAAATGTCATTCAGTGCTTTTGTGGAGTGTATTTACAATGTCAAAAACCTGAATTATAGCACAGCACGTTATGGTTATATACAAACAGTTAGACAGTAGCGCTGGAATTAACATTGCTTCTTGTTCAATATAAGCACATATGAATATTACACAAGAATAATGCTCTTAAGCCAAAGGTAAGAATCGCACACAACTGAGACAAGCCTCTATTTTCGGCAAACGTTATCCTACATGTGAGTCTGTAGTTAAGTCTGAGGTCTGAGGTCTACTGATGCGTGAAATTTCTGTATTAAATCTGCACACTGAATATGGCCCAAAATGCAGAGGCTTGGTGCGATTTGTTAATGGAAGTCCCCTTAATGTAAGGGTCATGAAAATAAAGCAGGCAGTATGCCAAGTATGTGACAATTAATTAATGGTACTGACTTTTCTGTTAAACAGAAAATAAATTGGACATAAAAAGGTAAAGGCAGTATGTATAAAGGCATATATGTATATGTATGTAATATGTGTATGTTTGATTCCTTTTTCAAATTATAAAAATAATAAGAATAGTATTGTGTTCATATATATATATATATATATATATATATATATATATATATATATATATGTGTGTGTGTGTGTGTGTGTGTGTGTATATACAGTATCTCACAAAAGTGAGTACACCCCTCACATTTTTGTAAATATTTGATTATATATTTTCATGTGACAACACTGAAGAAATGACACTTTGCTACAATGTAAAGTAGTGAGTGTACAGCTTGTGTAACAGTGTAAATTTGCTGTCCCCTCAAAATAACTCAACACACAGCCATTAATGTCTAAACCGCTGGCAACAAAAGTGACTACACCCCTAAGTGAAAATGTTCAAATTGGGCCCAAAGTGTCAATATTTTGTGTGGCCACCATTATTTTCCAGCACTGCCATAACCCTCTTGGGCATATATATATATATATATATATATATATATATATATATATATATATATATATATATATATATATATATTTAATAAATACCTAATAATACAAAATGTTTTTAGTTAAGACATATAGGGCAGACTACCCTAAATTATTTTGTTTTGTGATTGTTGATAAACACTTCTACAAATAATTGTGTTTTGCTATTAAATGGCTCAGTGCATTTAATAAGATGCCTTTGTTTGTCACATCTACTTTATAGTACAGTGAAATTCTTTTCATTGCATATCCCAGCTGGTTAGGAAATTAGGTCAGTCATGATACAGGGCCCAACAGTGGCAGTGCTAGGGCATGAACCTAGTGCCTTCTGAGTGGTAATCCAGAGCCTTAACCCCACTGGATCACTACATTTCTTAAAAGCAGCAGGGTTAGAAGTTGTTCATTTTCCTCAGGATTTATTTGCATGAATTCCAAGCTTATTGCTCTTGCAGTTTTTGTGGAAATGTGAATCAGTTTGGTTTGGTCCTGTTTGTGATAAAATCCAGTATACAGTATAAAGCAAAGAAATGTGAAGCAACAGGCAACAGTAACTAAAACTATAGCAACTATGTAATAAAAATAAGAAACAATGATAGCATGATAAAACTTGTGAAGAAAATGATACAATTAGTATACAGGGTGGTCAGTCAACACAGAGGGGTCAGACTTAGGGTGAGAATCTGGAAAAAGTGTTTTAAAAACCTGGCAGTGAATCACTGTGGAAAATGAACACAAACAATGCTACTCCTGCATGGGTTCTCTCTAAAAACCGTCTCAATTTCCTGTTCCCACCCACACCTGTCTCTAGATGTATTTATTATAGATACCTGGTTTAACCCCACCATAGCTTGGCAACAAATCTGGATCCAGGACTATTGGTATCTTGGCCAAGTTTGTGTAGCTCAAGTGATTTAAGACTTTAAAGTACTTTAAGACTACATGTGAAGCCTGACCTCCCCTAAAATGTCATTAAAATGCAGCAGTGAAATGTTTCTATATCAAATATAGAAATGTGTCTGTATTACTCATCACCCGTTGTGAAATGCAATATTTTAGTGAATCAAATATCTCACTACAGTATCACGCTGTTTGTTCATTTAACATAAACTGTTTTTGGTGGACAGTGCAGCCTTGGTAAAAATCTCCTTTGAAGCCGCTGACACTGGCGTTCTATTGGAGTTGTGATGCACAGCTTCTATGGGCTCCTATGACCGATTCAAGTACACTGTTTTTTAATGGGAGAAAAAATTAATGCTCATTGGATAACAGGCTTTTAATATGTCATTTTTGTGCCCCACTCAGATGCATGCCTTCACTGGGGGTGAATGGGAGTATAGCAGCTTGTGTTGGTTTTTGCATAGAAAAAAAAACTGTCCCCTTCACTTGTCCTGCCTGGATGCACAGTTCTCTATATAATGATTGGGAGATCTCTCAAAGGGGCCAAACCTTTTAACCAACTGCCAGTCACTGAAACAGTAATGAACATGACTGACATCTGAATCTTAAATGTATCAGCACCAGTCAGACTCCGTGAGCACTCAGACCTGCAGTAGTGGTCAGTAACCAAATCCACCAAAAAACAGTTTTACTCAACTAGTATAAGTTGTTATTATTAGGGGCCAAGCACAGAAGGTGTGTATTATATTGTATAACCTATTGTATCTGTTAGTTTTCTTATTATTCTGCTTCCTCCCCACTGTCAACCCTATGAACCGTAAGTAGGAAAATGATGAAATTTGGCACACTCCTAGATATGACCATGAATAGTATCTGGACCAATTATGAGGTCTCTAGGCCCAACTCTATAGCACCACCACTAATTCAAATATTCACTTTTCAAATGGTTATAATTGTTGAACACTTCGTCCTAGAGAAAGAAATTTAATTAATTAGATTACTCTCTTTATGATGATCACAATCAAAATCTCAGATTAAGAAACCACCCATTGCAGTAGTCACCATTTTGAAATGTGCAGAATTCAGTTTTTTAGCTACTCCTTGTAGCTATTTTGTCCAATTCTTACCAAAACTGGCTCAGATGATCAGTGGACAGAATAGAATTTTGATATTCATATTTGGTCAGAAGTTATGATCCAGTATCTTTTAACATTCTAACTAATGCAGTTTGTGTGCTCATTCTCACCTTGGAAGTTCTCCTCAGCATCAAACCAAATGTGTGTTCTCTGTGTGGCACACTGTGATAAATGAAATTATTCAGTTCTAAAGGGCCTGGGTTTGATTCCCATGTGGTGCAAGCTCTTAAAAGTGTCTGTAATCTTGTGTCATTTGGTTCCTTTCTTTTGTGGCTCAGCAGAAACTTTCAACCTCTTGGCATGCAAATAAATGCCTCTGTTATGTTATGTTCATTTCTTATTTCAATCTTATTCTCAGCTGTGCTTTTGAACCTATCTTTTATTCATTCATGTACATTCTATTTCTCCTCTTCGTGTTCTTTGGGCTCCTCATTGTGCTTGCTGTGTCTTTGGTGCTTGGCCCCTTTAATCGCTGCTTGCCGCTATATTCATTTTTGTAATTGATAAATATTGCAAGTAATTTGTTAGTATAATGTTCTGATTGATTATTTGCATTTGTTTCAGAAATTGTTTGTGTATTCATAGATCTAGTTAGCTAGATGTAGGTACCTATAGGCCCTGATGTTGTGGTGATGCCTGCTGGAAAGCCTGTTGATGGCACAATATTTGGTGAAAGGTCCAGAGGCAATGTCCATAGAGATGAGACAGGTCTTATATAAGGGACTGATAGCTGCACCTCTACAATGTTTCAAAACAAAATAACCAGTTAACAGACTAAGTATTTGAACACATGGGGTTTAGGAGAACTGCCACACCAGTGGGTCACCACCATGTTCACATTGGTTGTTGAGGAAAGTTCTTCATGCTCATGTTGCAATCTTCATAGGCAGGCAGAAATATTACTGGTGATCTCAAACAGCCCCAGCAGTTCCCTAACTGGAACCAGGGTTAGACTGTATAGCAGCAATGGTACCGAAGGCGTGCAGTCTTTCCAAAAGCAATCTACTGGAGAATTATACAGAATCTCTTACATTGAACTTTATTCAATTACTGAAGATAAAATAGGAGTTAGAAGTTACAATGTGACTTTATAATCATTATAAAACGTACAATATGTACAGTTGCAATCAAAATTATTCAACCCCTATTGCAAATCAGATTTATTGTCAAAATTTACAGACTTTCAGCTGTTTGCAAAGAACAAATCAAACAAAAGCAATTGAAATAGTTCAACACAAATGATTCAAGTGGTTTCCCCAAATTCAACTGAAAATGCAATTTATAATGATTTCTTCGGTTTCAAATGTATTCAACCCCCTGAATAGAATCCCTCAGAACAGCACAAATATACAAAACAGGTGTTGTCTCAAGCACACCAGATGCAACTAATCAAGGGCTTCATTAGTTGCACCAGGTGTGCTTGAGCTGGAACACATGAAATACCTAAACTGTCTAGGGGCAGAAAATGCATCAAATACCTGGACAGGGCAGAAGAAGGAAGCTATCAATGACACCAACCAGATTTCTGAGAAGGCGGGTTGTGAAAAACGTTCGAGTGACTGCAAAAGACCTGCAACAAGACTTGGTGGCAATAGGCACTGAGGTTTCAGTGAGCACAATAACGCACGTACTAAACACAGAATGTTTCCATGCTAGAACTCCAAGACGTACACCACTACTGACCCAAAAGCACAAGAAAAGTTGGCTCAAAGTCATATAAATAAGCCACAGAAGTTTTGGGATTTTGTTCTGTGGAGCGATGAAACATAACTGGAAATTTTTGGCACGATGGATCAGCGGTATTGGAGGAAGAAGAATGAAGAAAGAATACTCTGTCCACAGTCAAGCATGGTGGTGGCTCGGTGATGCTCTGGGGCTGCTTTGCATCATCTGGAACTGGAAACCTGCAGCATGTGTAAGGCAAAATGGATTCATTGAAGTATCAGGAAATCCTAGGAGAAAACTTCAGAAAACTGCTGTCTGTGAGGAACATGAAGCTTGGGCATCATTGGACCTTCCAACAGGACAATGATCCCAAGCATACCTCGAATTCCACCAAAGCTTGGTTGCAGAAGACATCCTAGAAGATTCTGCAGGGCCATCACAGTCACCTGACTTGAACCCCATAGAAAATCTCTGACGGGATTTGAAGAAGGCGGTTGTAGCACGCAAACCCGAGAATATTACTGAACTGCAGGCCGTTGCTCATGAGGAATGGGCTAAGGTTCCTCAGGAACGCTGCCAGAAGCTATACATCTCGTTTGCAGCAGGTCATAACAGCAAAAAGGTGCCCTACTAAGTGCTAAAGATGCTTGCCATGAAGGAGTTGAATAATTTTGAAACTGGAGAAATCATTATAAGTTGCATTTTCAGATGAATTTGGGGAAACCAATTGAAGCATTTGTCTTGAACTATTTCAATTGCTTTTGTTTGATGTGTTCATTGCAAACAGCTGAAAGTCTGTTTTTTTTTTTTGCCTGAAATTTTGACAATAAACCTGATTTTCAATGGGGGTTGAATAATTTTGATTGCAACTGTATAAGCTTTCTGATTCTACACATCCACTGAGATAAATGAGCTCATTGTAATATCAAAGACATTACAATTACTCTTTGGAGAGACACTTTGATCCAAACTGAGTTAGAAGTGTGTTGGAATCCAGTCCAATTGATAAAAGAGCTGACAGTAATACTTAAACTGAAAGTGCAGCAATTTCTACCAATTGACTAGAAGCAAATCCAAATTCTTGAAAAAGTTTAATCTTGAGGCAATTTGTTTGATATTGTGAGTGAATCTGTAAACCAAAAAATGCTGAGTTATTTCAGCTTTACCAGGTGTCTATGCTTCTAGTTACACTGGAGACTGGCATCAAGTACTTAATCATTATGGGCCATATTCAGGGTTTCAAGTCCAAAACGTACTTCAATTTATACACATGGAAAGTTACTCTTATTCATAGATGGGTTACACATATACTATATGGTCAAAAAATATGTGGACACCTGAGTATTGCACATCCCATTCCAAAACTGTGGGCATTAATATTGAATTGTACCCCCTGTGCTGCTATAACAGCCTCCACTCTTCTGGGAAGGCTTTCCACTAGATTTTGGAATGTGGCTGTGGAGATTTGTGCTTATTCAGCCACAGGTTGGGCACTGATGCCAGGTGAAAAGGCCTGGTGTACAACCGTTGTCCCAATTCATCCCGAAGGTGTTTAGTGGGGTTGTCAGGACCACTAGAGTTCTTCAACACCACCCTTAGCAAACCATGTTTTCATGGATCTCACTTTAATTACATCTCTACTTTTATTACTATCAAGGTTTGCAATTAGCTGATGAGTATGCTTTGGAATTCTGAACTCTGGCTGTTGGTAGATACAATGAGGCATCACTTTTGTTGGCATATAGGAAGGGTTTAAGAATGGATTTAGTTATCAAATTGGTATTCTGCAAACCTGGATTCCCTTATTCCCTGTATACATCTGCATAACCTCCTCAAGTCACACCAACTGAGATGCAAGGTGATTAAGTCATTGGTCCCTGAGCACCCTACATACTCACCTGTTCATATTCCAAGCAACTATGCAAGTGCCTATGCACTATCAAGACTACAAGCTATCACATTATTTTAAGACTTCACTGGATCCTGGTGTGACTCCTGTATCCAGACTTGTATTATAAAGATCCAATTCATCAGCATTCAGCATAAAATACTCCTATCTGCTCCTGCCTAGTGCCCTCCACCTTGTGCCAAGTTTCGTGGTACAAAACTGTTATCCTTATGACAGTTTTTTGGGGTACATCTGTTCTGAGGGGTTTACCATGGATATCCAATGCAGTTCTGAATTGGGAGTTCTGAAATTTCTCCTAGTATCAAACAACTGCAACAATTAAAGCACAAAAGGCACTTCAACAGAAGTAGTTAAGGATCTACATTAACTGCTCTACTTAAGGGAAGTCCATGTACTCTAAAGTGAAATGAGCAAGTAGAACAGGCTTTTTGCTTCCTTTCTTTTCTGCCACCATTCACAAACACCCTAATCCTTCACAGCCTTTGAAGAACTCCTTTGAAGCGTAATAATATTAGCAAGCTTCGTTTTTGTTTTTAACTGCTTTGAGTTTACCTTTACTTATAAGACCAGGAATTAGGAATACCAAAGCAGATGCCCTTTCCTTTCTGTTCATTAGGCTTCTCAGAACTACCCTTTTCCGGATAACTGCCTGGCTAACAAGACTTGTCTGCTCCTGGACCAAAGAGGCAAGCTGATCACATAGGCCAACTATTTTCTCTCAACTGGTTACCCAGGCCGAGCAAGATCCACTGGCTCTTGGCCAACAGATGCTGGCGGGACAGTATGGCCTCAAAAAAACCTCAAAAACTCTCCTTGCAGGCAAGGTCTACCCTAGCCACTCATCCTTGGTCCTACATTGCAGTAGATTTTGCAACTGATTTGCTTCCTCATATGAACACACTACTGTAGTCACTATGGTAAATAATGTTTTCAGAACTGTCAGATTTATCCCCTTCCTTATCTACCCTTTGCAGGTGCACAGGAAGATGCTTTAAGCATGGAGGTCTGTCAGCTGAAAGTACAAGTGTGACCTCCTTGTTTTGTTTTTTTTTGCACATTATAGGGACAATATCAGACCATTCACTATGCTACCCCACACACCCAGACACACCCAACAATTATATGTCTGTCATTCAAACTTCAGAATGTCTCAACCTCTTTAAACAGCCCCCAGGTTTGTAGATGCACTGCTGTCAGAAATTTACCTACCTCTTGGGCACAGCTGAATGTCTTTTGCCAGGTGACCCATTAGTGTCAAGTCAGCTGCATTTGCTGTCGTGATCTGTTAAATGAGCTGATCCTCATTGAGTCCCAACAGCATCACTGGCAGCATTGATGAGAGTGATTTCTCTCTGGGTAGTCACCCTCATCCCCTCTTGGTCAAATCTTTGACCTAGTTAGAACTGACGTCTCCATTGTGTCTCTTCTAGTCATGTACAGTGGGGAAAATACGTATTGAACACGGCAACATTTTTGTCACTAAACATATTTCCAATAAGGCTATTCACATGAGATTTTCACCAGACTTTGTTATTAACTCAAGAAATCCACACATATAAAGAAATCCAAAAATTAAAGTCCATAAATGAAGTTATGTGTAATAAAGAGGAATGACTCAGGAAAAAAAGTATTGAACACGCTAATTAAAATTTATTTAATACTTTGGAGAAGCCTTTGTTTGTAATTACAGTTTCAAGACGCTTCCTGTATGAATAAATTAATCGGCCGCAGTATTCAGGTGTGATTTTGGCCCATTCTTCTAAACATATTGTAATCTTGTTCAATTGGATTCAAGTCAGGTGATTGACTGGGCCATTCTAACGCCTTGATTTTTTTTCCTGAAACCAATCGAGAGTTTCCTTTCTTGTATGCTTTGGATCGTTGTCCTGCTGGAAGGTCTACCCACGTCTCATCTTCTTCATCCTGGTGGATGGCAGCAGATTCTTCTGAAGAATCTCCCGGTAAAGGGCTCCATTCAGGGATCTGTTGTTCCTTCAATCATATGAAGTCTGCAGGCACCATGCAATGAAAAACAGCCCCACACCATGATGCTTCCACCTCCAAACTTCACTGTTGGTATAGTGTTTTTAGGGTGATGTGCAGTGCAATTTCTTCTCCAAACATGGTGTGTAGTATGACAGACAAAAAGTTACATTTTGCTCTCATCTGACCACACTACACTCTCCCAGTATTTCATAGACTTGTCCAAATGATTTGTAGCAAATTTTAAATGAGCTTCCACATGCCTTTTCTTTAGTAATGGAGTCTTGCGGGATGAACGTGAGCAGTGGAGTGCATTGCCTATTATTTTCTCTCTGACGATGGTACCTGCTGCCTCCAAGTGTTTCTGGAGCTCTTTCCGAGTGGTCCTTGGCTCTTGGGCTACTCTTCTGACTATTCTTCTGACTCCCTGGTCAGAAATCTGACGAGGAGCTCCTGTGCATGGCCGGTTGACAATGGAGTGATGTTGCTTCCACTTGTGGATAATGGCCCCAATGGTGCCTACTGGAGGATTCAGAGGTTTTGAAATACGTCTGTATCCGATTCAATCAATAAGTTTTGCAACAATAAGGTTGTGAAGGTCTTGGGAGAGCTCTTTGCTTTTACCCATCTTGAGATTTTTCTTGTGTGACACCTTGGTAACGAAAAGCCTTTTTATAGACCATCAATTTACTAACCCAGGTGATATTAATTTGCACAGATAGAAGGTATAATTACTTACAGATTTCAGCTAGTTCCTTGCCTTGGAGAACTGCTTTTTCATAGCGTGTCAAATACTTTTTTTCCTGTGTCATTCCACTTTATTACACATAACTTTAATAAAGTCTATAGACTTTAATGTTGTGAATTCTTTATATTTCCAGATTTCTTGAGTTAATACTGATGTCTGGTGAAAATTTCATGTGAATAGCCTCATTGGAAATACATTTACTGAAAAAAATGTTGATGTTTTAAATACTTATTTCCCCCAATGTATGTGGAGATGACTCATGAAATGGCATGGGTGTGAGTGCACCATTGAGTAGGACATAGCCCCAAGGAGTTGCATCGAAACAATACCTTTGCAGATGTTCGAGTAGTCAATGAAAAGTGAGAAAATGTTTTTGATGCATGTAAACATTGTCTCTGCTGATGTATCACATGCATTGTAAAATACAAGAAACATGATTGCGGTCAAATTTGAGTCTACAAACTGCAAACAGCACAAGAATTGCTCAGATGTACTAATGTAAACTACTTGCCCCCTTAAACTTAAAATCTGGTTGCTCCACCTTTAGCAGTAATAACTGGAACCAAACACTTATGATAACTGGAGATCAGTCTTTCACAGAGCTGTGGTGGAATTTTTGCCCATTCTTCTTTGCAGAACTGTTTATTTCAGCCACATTGGAGGGTTTTCAAGCATGAACTGCCTGTTTAAGGTCCTCCCACAGGATCTCAATTGGTTCAAGTCAAAGCTTTGACGAGGCCACTCCAAAACTGTAACTTTTTTTTTTTTAGCTATTCACCGGTGGACTTACTCCTATGCTTTGGATCATTGTCTTGCTGCATAAACCAGTTGCGCTTGAGTTTCAACTTATGGATTGAAGACCGGACATTCTCCTTTAGGATTTGGTAGAGAGCAGAATTTATGTTTCCCTCAATTATTGCAAGTTGCCCAGGCCCTGAAGCAGCAACGCATCTCCACACCATCACACTACCACCACCATACTTGTTCGTAGGTATGATGTTCTTTTTGTCGAATACTGTGTTTTGTTTACACCAGATGTGATGAGACCCCTGTCTTCCAAACAGTTCCACTTTCAACTCATCAATCCACAGAACATTCTCCCAAAAGGTTTGACGATTATCAAGGTGTGTTTTAGCAAAATTCAGATGAGCCTCAATGTTCTTCTGGGTTAGCAGTGGTTTTCACCTCGCCACTCTCATACTCTCGCCATTTTTGCACAGTGTCTTTCTGATAGTGGAGTCATGAACAGTGACTTATTGATGCAAGCGAGGCCTGTAGGTCCTTTAATGTTGACCTTGGCTCTTCCTGGATGAGTAGTTGCTGTGCTCTTGGAGAAATTTTGGAAGGTTGGTCACTTCTGGGAAGGTTCACTACTGTGCTGAGTTTTTTTGCAATTTCTTCCTCATAATTTCTGGAATTTCTTTCAACTTTGGCATAGTGTGTTACTGGGTAAGACTTTTTACGCACATTCATGCAGTTGAAAAAGTGCTATTTAAGTGTTTGATTGAACAGGTCTGGCAGTAATCAGGCCTGGTTGTGTCTAATCCAGTTTAATCCCATTATGAATGCAGTTTCATAGATTTGGGGAATTATAAACTATGGGGTGAATACATTTTCACACAGGCCCAGTTGGTATTGGATAACTTTTTTGCTTCAATAAATAACACCGTTTAAAAACTGTATTTTGTGTTTATTCAGGTTGCCTTTGTTTTATCTTAGATTTTGTTTTAATTTCTGAAACAATTTAGTATGAGATATACACAAAAACAGAAAAAACAGCAAATATTTTTTTCACAGCACTGTTGTTAGCTAGCATTAACAACAATCAGGGCATGTGCAGGGCACTATGAAAATTGTCACTTTATAAAATTTTAATGTGAATATATGTTAGCTATATCACTTATCTGTAGGAGCAACAGCACGACCAACACACAGCTAGCTTTTCAGAGTTTAATCCTACATGCACTGCTGGCTTTTGTGTGTTTGTCAAAAAACAATTCGCTAGTCAACAGATGTTTTATTGATTTGTTTGTTTATAGGTACTGCTAAGATGCCACGCAGCCACCACTGGAGTGGGGGTGGTGGGGACTGTTGCAGGGGCCTAAAACAATTTTGCTGCTTTAGTATGCCTGCGAATATAGTTTTAGATAGAGGCCAATGAGATAAGGTTTACTAGGAGTTATGAAAATTTGTATGGATTTACTGCCTTGATCAACAAGAGGATTGGTCTTGTTTCCTTTCCTGGGCCAAAATTGCACAAAACTATATAATCCTTTCTTCCAATGGCATGACTCCCTTTCAGCATATCCTAGATTATAAACCACCAACAGTCCCTTTAGATCCTTCACCCACTGACATGCCCTCCATGGACTATTGAATAAAATGGAGGGATCAGGTCTGGGAAAACGCACATCATCATCTGCAAAATGTCTGTTACTGGACAAGGAGTGACAAGGAGCCATAGGTCACGGCCATGCTGACACCATGTACCAATCAGGTGACCTTGTATGACTCCACAAGAGACCTCAGTACTTTGGTCCATATGAAGTGTTGACTAGAATTAAAAATACCCCTTATATACTGCAGCTTGTATTACAAAATGTTCCTCTGTAAAAAAAAAAAATAAAGTAAAATCCATCAAATCAGGCCCCCTTTCTGAGGAGATTACAAGTGATGACCACCTCCCCCTCCATTGGACATTGAAGGGACAGTTTACAGTGTACACTGTCAGTTTACAGGTCAGTTTGCACTGTCCGCAGGCTCTTTGCACATAAAAAGACAGGTAGGGCAACTATAATAATTTGTGTCTTGGGAGGGGTATGGTGTAGATGACAGAGACATCCTTGACCTTGGATTTCCACCACATACACCTGGAGCCTCTTTGTTCGGATGGGACATTTCTGATTTCTGATCTAAAATTTGAGTGGTGAGAATGGTGGCTTAGTGGTTAGCACCTTGGCTTTGTACCTCCAGGGTTTGATTTCCACCTCTGCTCTGTGTGTGTTAATTACCATATTCTTCCAGTGTTTTGGGGGTTTCCTCTGGGTAGAACAGCACTGGTGCTTTGAATGAGCAAGCATTATTTCAGGCTTATTCTGACATATGTGGACATTGATGAACTGCACGGATGCCATTTATAAACAAGCATTTTTTTTATAAACATGAAAAAGGAGCACGAAATATCATTCTTTGTTGGTAGACATATGATTTTTGTATATTTAATTTTGGTATATAGGTAGACACAACGAGCAAAACCACTGCAAAAAGTGCTGTGAGAAAAAACACTTTTGCTTGGTCAAAATAGAAGGGTAAGTCTCTAGTAATATAATTCTGGGAAACGGTTGTTACACAAATGTATGCTCTAACAGTGCCTCTAGAAAGTATTCACCCCCAGTGATTATCTTTTTGCTGTATTGCAAAATTTAAGTATTTTAGTATGAGATTTTTCTGCTCATTTTCAAGTGAATCAATACAGAAAATAAAGTATTCTGATGTCCTTAAAATTATTTTATGAAATCATTTGGGTTTCAGATCTAAAGATGTATACAAGATGATAGATCAGAATTCTAGCTTTCATTTCCTGACGTTTACACCTAGATGTTTTAAACAACTTGGAACATGGCACCTTTCGTTTGAACCCACACATTTTTCAAGTGATCAGAAATATTGGAACATGTAACTGACAGGTGTATCTTGTTGCCCAGGAGTGCCCTGTTAGATTCTTCAACAGGTAATAGCGCTGAATGTCCACTGTTGATTTGAACCATGGGTTTCACCTATGAAGACTGCATTTGTTATTAAAAAGGATATTCTTATGACCAGAGAGCTGTCCATGGGAGAAATGCAAGCCACCTTGAAGCCGAGAAAAGAGGGAAAATCGATGCAAGCTATTGCACAAGCATCGGACAATACAATTTGGAATGTCCAGAAAAAGAAAGAAATCACTGGCGTACTAGCAACCATATTTAAAACATTTCAGCCAAAGAAAACAACAGAGGTTGATGACAGAAACATTGTGAGGGCTGTGAAGAAAAACCCAAAAAACAGCAGTTACTGACATCAACTACCTCCACAGGGTAGGGGTGAAGGTATTATAATCTATCGTTTTTAAGGAGCTTTTGAGAGCAGAAATATCATAGAGGCCAGGTCATACCACAAGATGCAAATCGCTCATCAGCAGTAAGAATCAGAAGGCCAAATTGGAATTCGCAATGAAATTCCACAAGATGAGCCACAAAAGTTCTTTAACCAAGATTACCCTCTACCAAAGTGATGGAAAGACTAAAGTGTGGAGAAAGAATGGATCTGCTCATGATCCAAAACATAGAAGCTCATCAGTCAAGTATGGTGGTGGTTGTGTCATGGTTTGGGCTTGTATGGCTGCTTTTGGAACAGGCTCACTAATCTTTATTGATTATGTAACTCATGATGTTAGCAGCAGAATGAATTCAGAAGTCTATTGAAACATTCTGTCTGCCAATTTACAGAAAATTGTATCCAGTCTAATTAGGAGGAATTTCATCATACATCAAGACAATGACCCAGACCACACTTCCAACTCAACAAAGGACTTCATCAGGGGAAAAATTGTTTTAGACTGGTCAAGTCAATCACCAGACCTTAACACACTTGAGCATGCATTTCACTTCTGAGAGCTGCATTATAAGCCTGGAAAAGCATCACAGAAGAAGAATGCAGCAGCTTGGTGATATCAGTGGGTCACTGACTTGATGCAGTTATTTCAAGCAAGGGATATACAACCAAATATTAAGTGTTATTTACTTTAATTTACTTTAAGACTTTCTGTTCCTATAATTTTGTTTACCTAAAAAATTGGGTGATCTGCCACTAAAGGTGCCATGTTCTAAGTTTAACACATCTAGATGTAAATATCAGGAAATGAAAGCTGGCTTTTTACCGAAACTACTTGTCCGACAGGTATCTGTAAATGAAAACCTGATAGCCCAGATACATATTGTGCTTGTCCTGGGTGCTCAGGCTAGCGGTTTGTGTACATCTGCATCTACTCAGAGCTACAGGAAACCTTTACTGCTGTCCCTTAAACTCCATTCCTCTCAGGTTACTATTACAACCATTACTGTAGTGATACTTTATACTAAATTTCCATTCTAGTCAGTTATGGACCTTATTGTTACTGTAGTGTCTTATTGTCATGGGTTATTTGTGATGGGAGTATTTATGCTTTGCTGTCTCTGTGTGTGCTCATCCCCACTGTTTCCCATACTCCCCTCCCTGCATGCATCTTGTTCCTGTTGCACTTTATTTACGTTCTGTCAGTACTGTGTATGTCATCCATGTATCATTTTCCTTGGGTCCAGGAGAAGCGTTATTTCAGGTCACTGTGCACTGCACACTGTATGTGGCTGTGATGGCAATAAAGATCTAATTGATTTGACTTGAATAAAAGGAGGTTCAACCAATTATTAAGTACAAGCGTCACATAAATGACTATAATGGAGGTTAGGACGGATGCAAGAGCAGAAAAGAGCTTTTATTAAAGAGAGGCAGGCAAACAAATCCAAATCATGAGACAATAGCGTGGTCAAAAAACAGGCAATGGGTCAGGCGATTGGCAAACAGGCACAAACTAGGCAAAACAGGATTCGAGAATGAGAGAGAGAACAAGATCAAAACAATAACACATGAACCGAGAAACAAACGCTTGGTATACGGAAACTCACGTAATACTTCACAATGTACAAGATACACAACGGGTTTAAATAACAAACGTAATAAAAGGTGAACACAAAACAGCTGAGACTAATGATGACACATACGGGAAACAACCAATGACAATACAGGGGCAGAGACAGGACCTAAACCATAACAAATGCACATGTCAAAAGTAAACAAAGTCAGTGTCACTGAAAACCCAAAAGCGTGAACTCACGCATCGAGCTCACGCATCGGGTTTCCGAGCACGCTGCATGCTACAGCGCTAGCTTGAGGGGAAATCGTGACAACAAGTGTTCACCTAATTTTTACGAGCCTTGACAGTGATTGACAACTATAATTGAAAATGTATAAAAGAAAAATTGTTTGTTATTAGGTTAGGTGTAGGAATCTGTTCTATTATTATGAATTAGATAAACATCAGACAACATTTTATGAGTAATTATTGCAATATAAAATATCTCAAAACACTTTCTCTTTCTTTCTTTCTTTCTTTCTCACAACTGTAGGTGCAGTTTTGTAGGTCTACAATTACTGACTGTTGCCATGCATAATTTGTCAGTCCCACACTAGTTTCTCCATCAATGGAAAAGGGACACGCCCCACCGCACACTCGCACACACACTATAATGTCATTTGTCATTTGTTGAGAATGGTTCATCACTGAAATAATATCTGGTCAACGGTAGTCTTATGGTGATTGCATTCCACCAGAAGGGGGCTGACACATATTGCATAAAAAAAGATGGATGACAGTCAGGATGAACAATGAGCCATCATTAGGTTGACAAATCAAAACAAAATAATCAGAGATACCAAAAAAAAAACCCATTATGTTGGTACTTGGTACATTCTTAAAAACAAAGAATGCACTGGTGATCATCCATAATATCTGGTCATGTACCAACTGCATTCAAGAGAGCAAGGGTTCCTGAATAAACTCACTCTGGATCCCTCTGATATCAGCAACTACTGACCGGTATCACTTCTCTCTTTTCATTCTAAAATCCTTGAATGCGCAGTCTACGATCAACTGTCTCTCTATCTCTCACAGAACAACCTCCAAGATCCTAACCAGTGTGGCTTCATAGTGGCACATTCCACAGAGACTACCCTTTTGGTCGTCACTGAGACGCTACATGCTGCTAGATCAGCCAAACTATCATCAGTCCTCATCCTCCTCGACCTATCAGCAGGGTTTGACATAGTCACAAGACTCTCTTGACCACCCTGACTAGTCTTGGAATTTGTGGCACAGCATGGCAATGGTTTGCTTCCTATCTGGAAGGTCGGTCATATCAGGCGACATGGAGGGGATCCGCATCTGCTAAACGTAGATCTCCACTGGTGTCCGACAAGACTCGGTACTTGGTCCTCTACTATTCTCCCTCTATTCTCAATCTCTTGGTGAGGTCATGGGTTACATGGGTTTTCCTACTACTGCTATCTGGATGAAACACAACTCATCATCTCCTTCCCTCCCTCAAACACTCATGTTTCAGCTCACATCTCAGCATGTCTGGCAGACATCTCATCATGGATGGCAGTTCATCAGCTGAAACTAAATCCCAACAACACTGAACTGCTGTTCATCCCAGGTGATTAATCCCCATGTCAGGATCTTGCAGTCTCCCTGGACAACTCGCTGATCTCACCTTTGGTCACCGCACGCAACCTTTGGGTAACCTTGGACAATCAACTGTTCTTTTCCTCTCACATTGCTAATCTGACATGCTCATGTCGATTTCTCCTTTACAACATCAGAAGGATTCATCCATTTCTATCCACACCAAACTACTCAGGTGCTTGTTCAGTCCTTTTGAGATTGGACTACTGCAACTCGCTCATGGTAGGTCTAAAGACCTACCTTTTCTAAAGTACTTAAATTAGCACTTTAAAAAAAAAATTGTTTTGTCTATGTGCTTTTCATATTAGTTCCCTAACAGAGTTTTTAGATTCACGGTGCTCTTAGTCCATGGCATAGTGAACGAGTATCAGGATGTATTTACGTATGATAGAGACTTCAAAGCACTTTTATAAGTCGCTCTGGATGAGGGCATCTGCCAAATGCCGTGAATGTAAATTTACATGGTGAGCTCAGGAACACCAAAAGGCCTGGATGACACCTGAAAACAACTGTGGTCAGTGACAGAAGAATTATTGTCCTAGTGAAGAAAAAGCACAACAGAAGTTCACCAGAAGACTTCACCAGACTAAATACAGGGGGTTTACCACAAGATGTAAACCTCAAAAACAGGGACTAAATTAGAGTTTGCCAAAACAAACAAACAAAAAAGCCATCTAAAAAAGCAATTACAGCTCTGGTTAACTCGTATTTATTGTCAACATGCAGCAGGATGAATTCTGAAGTGTAGAGGGCTATATTATCTTCTCAGATCCAGCCAAATGCTTTAAAACTCATTGGATGGTGCTTTATAGTACAGGTGGACAATGATCAAAAGCATAATTCGCAAGAAACCAAAGACTTTTTAGGGCAAAGAAGTGCAATATTCCATCAATTACCTGATTTGAATCCAATTGAACATGCAATTCACTTGCTGAAGGTAAAACTGATAGTAAAATGCCCCAAGAACAAGCAGAAACTGACGACAGCTGCAGTAAAGGCCTGGTATTAAAGATAACAATTTAGCTAATGATTGTTAGTTTCTCCAATTACTTTTGGGTAATTGGGTAATTGTTCCTTATAAGGGGGGTCAGATATAAAATGTGCATTACTTATTATATCACTTATTATATCACAGTCCATTACTACACAGATCAACTGAATTCACAGTTATATCACATCTGTACTTAACAGATTTATTTTAAATACAATCAGTTCTAGAGAAAGTTACATTTAGTAAAATATATGAAAATCACCACAGTGCACACTTTTTGAGTTTCAGTTTGTTTTAGCCATGTAATGAATCTATTTCAAACTGCTTTATAGATATATTCTTACTGTGTGTTTGTGCCAGATGTGGTTTCAGTCACTGGTCACTGATTTTTGCACTTCTAGAGTATTTTGCAGTTAGTAATCAAGGAGCTGGCTGTACATGCATTGTGTTCACATATGAATAGATATTTATATTTTCTCTATTTTTTTTTTTCAATGCTGCTTCTTTGCTATTTATTTTTATAGGTTATATACTATTTGAATTTATTACATATAACATGCCCTCCACTAATATTGGCACCCTTGGCAAATATGGGCACAGAAGACTGTGGAAATTTTGTCT
Organism: Ictalurus furcatus; assembly: GCF_023375685.1. NCBI lineage: Eukaryota > Metazoa > Chordata > Actinopteri > Siluriformes > Ictaluridae > Ictalurus > Ictalurus furcatus. Next base: position 8,742,096 of record NC_071255.1, on the reverse strand, counting down.
TTATTGTTTAACCTTTTGATCTTTTGTTAAAAAAAAAAAAAAATACTCTGCTCTCATAGATATCAAAAAATTGAAAACACAATGCAGGCTTATAAAAAAAATCTTTGTTAAATACAGGTGTACCACAATTATTTGAACCCTTTTAGTCAATACTTTGTGCTACCTCCCTTTGCCAAGATAACAGCTCTGAGTTTTCTCCTATAATGCTGATGAGGTTGGAGAATACATGGCAAGGGATCTGAGACAATTCCTCCATACAGAATCTCCCCAGATCCTTCACATTTCAAGGTCCACGCTGGTGGACTCTCCTCTTCAGTTCACCCCACAGGTTTTCTATGGGTTTCAAGTCAGGGGTCTGGGATGGCCATGGCAGGACCTTGATTTTGTGGTCAATAAACCATTTTTGTGTTGATTTTGATGGATGTTTTGGATTATTGTCCTGCTGGAAGATCCAACCATGGCCCATTTTAAGCTTTCTAGCAGAGACACTCAGGTTTTCATTTAATATCTGTTGATATTATATAGAGTCCATTATGCCATATATCCTAACAAACTGTCCAGGTCCTTTGGCAGAAAAACAGTCCCAAAACATTAAAGAGCCACCACCATATTTAACTGTCTGCATGAGGTACTTCTCCATATGGCTACCTCTCTGTGTGCACCAAAACCACCTCTGGTGTTTATTGCCAAAAAGCTCTATCTTGGTTTCATCGAACCCGATCCCATTTGAAGTCCCAGTAGTATCTGGCAAACTAAAGACATTTTAGTTTGTTTTTGGATGAGAGTAGATACTTTTTTTTCTTGAAACCCTTCCAAACAACTTGTGGTGATGTAGGTGACTTCAGATTGTAGTTTTGGAGATATGAAAGACAATGGTAATGTTTAAAATAATAATAATAATAATAATAATAATAATAATAACACTTAAAAAAGTTAAAAAAAATTTAGGGCACCCAATGAGTATAAAAATATTATTTAAAAAAACGAATTAATGTAATTTATTGGCAAGTATATACATGAAATATATTTTCATTTGAGACCATGCAATATGATGCATTAAGGTGAAAATGTGAAAAACAAAAGGGTGCCATTACTTTCATGAGTACCCTAGCTAGATAAGTTTGAGAAGACCGTGTGCTATGGGGTGTGTGGAGTAATGACTTTTGTACAGAGCATTAAATCAGACCCACAGGTGGCCATTCTAATATTATCTGGAGTTCAACTAGAAAGCTTTGGGGTTTGGACAGGAAGTGATACATCACCTTGGCTTCTGTCAGAGGGAGTGATGCTAGATAGTCCTCTGTGTGTGTGTGTGCGTGTGTGCATGTGTGTATGTATGTGTGTGTGTGTGTGTGAGAGAGAGAGAGAGAGAGAGAGAGAGAGAGATTTATTTGGATTCCTGCTGATATGTGGTGCAGACATCACTGTTGCGTTTATCACGATGAGCCTGGAGCAATCATAGAGGCTATTAGAGTAACCACAGGATGCTGTGTGTGTATGCCCTGATTTGTGTGTGTGTATGTGTGTGTGCTTGAGTATGTGTATGTATTTTAAAGTATACATGGTTAACGGTGTCTGTGTGATGTGTTTTTGCAGAGCTCCATGTACTCCCTGGCATTGAAATGTCTTATCAGCCTGTCTACCATCATCCTCCTTGGGCTCATCATTGCTTACCATGCTCGAGAGGTGCAGGTAAGAATATACACACTCATTCATGCACTATGTACATATAGTGCTGTGAAAATGTATTTGCCCCCATTCTGGTTTCTTCTTTTATTATGTATCTCATACTAAATAGTTTTAGATCGTCCAACGAAATACAATATCAAACAAAGCCATCCTGAGTAAACACACAATTATTTATTTATTTTTTGAATTTTTTTTATTGAAGCAAAAACAGTTATCCAACACTTATCACCCATGTGAAAAACTAATTGCCCCCTTAAACTTAAAATCTGGTTGCGCCACCTTTAGCAGCAATAACTGCAACTAAACGCTTCCGATAATTGGAGATCAGTCTTTCACAGCGCCGTGGAGGAATTTGGCCCACTCTTCTTTGTAGAACTGCTCTAGTTCAGCCACACTGGAGGGTTTTCAAGCATGAACTGCCTGTTTAAGGTCCGGCCACAGCATCTCAATTGGTTCAAGTCAGGACTTTGACTAGGCCACTCCAAAACTTTAAATTAGCATTTTTTTTTTAAACATTCAGAGGTGGATTTACTCCTATGCTTTGGATCATTGTCTTACTGCATAATCCAGTTGCACTTGAGTTTTAATTTACAGATTGAAAACCAGACATTCTCCTTTAGGATTCTCTGGTAGAGAGCAGAATTTATGTATCCCTCAATTATTGCAAGTTACCCAGGCCCTGAAGCAGCAACGCATCTCCATACCATCAGTTCCACTTTTGACTCACCAGTCCACAGAACATTCTCCCAAATGTTTTGAGGATAATCAAGGTGTGTTTTGGCAAAATTCAGACGAGCCTTAATGTTCTTCAGGGTTAGCAGTGGTTTTCACCTCACCACTCTTCCATGGATGCCATTTTTGCGCAGTGTCTTTCTGATAGTGGAGTCATGAACAGTAGCTTTTATTGATTCAAGGAGGGCTTGTAGTTCCTTTAATGTTGTCCTTGGCTCTTTTATGACCTCTTTGATAAATCATTGCTGTGCTCTTGGAGGAATTTTGGAAAGTCGGGCACTTCTGGGGAAAGTTCACTACTGTGCCGAGTTTTTCCAATTTGAGATAATGGCTCTCGCTGTGGTTCTTAGGAGTCCTTTGTAATCCATCCCAGACTGATGTATTTCAATCACATTCTTCTTCATAATTTATAGAATTTCTTTAAATTTTGGCATAGTGTGTTACTGGGTAAGACCTTTTAACCAACTTCATGCTGTTGAAAAAGTTCTATTTAAGTGTTGATTTGACTGAACAGGGTTTGCAGTTTCATAGATTTTGGGAATTAGTTACAAATTTTCACAGGCACAGTTGGTATTGGATAACATTTTTGCTTTAATAAATAACATTATCATATGTATTTTGTGTTTATTCATGTTGCCTTTGTTTTATGTTGATTTTGTTTTGATTTCTGAAACAATTTAGTATGAGATATACACAAAAACAGAAAAAATCAGGATGGGGAAAAATACTTTTTCACAGCACTGTACACTAGGGAGTTAAAAGACACTACCAAAAATGAATTTTTTCACTGGTTATTGAAAAATAATATACTGTAAAACTAGATACGCCTTGTTTGGCAAGACATCAGTCCACTGGTCATCCATATCAGTGCAGCAACTAACAATGTAGTAATGATAATTTTGCTGCCTATAAAATGATACCAAAACTGTACTGGTTCTGATTCTGTAATTTTGGGTTCACGTATCTAATGTTACACAACACTCACACTCAAGGGTAAACATTTAAATTAAACTAATTACTTATTAAAAGTACATTAGGATGTATCCCCTAACCCATTGGTTTGCCTGTTCACTTGAATTTACAAATCATAAAGCTTGTGTACTTTCATAAATTATGTGCTTTGATCAGTTAGGCTCTTTTTTGGGACAACATTTTGGGAGCCAAATATGTCAACATCCTCATGAACACCATACACCTCACTTTCCCTCCCAGCTTTTATCCAAAGCCATGCCTTGAAACAAGCTTTGGTGAATCAGGGTCTGTGCACATCCTGAATCCACCATGCCATGATATGTACTCCCTTGAGTATTGACCAGTACTCACTTTGTCACCTCTAAACTTTGGACGACCATAGGACTGCAGAGACCTGGTGCAATTGGTCCACCTCCCTTTGAGAACAACCAGGCCAGAAGTTCCCCCAACCCTCCAAAACTGCAACAGAATTTGCCCGGGCCTCATTTCAGCTCTTGGAAGATCAGCTGTAGTTATCCTGTGGCACAGTAAGGTGAGAAAATAAAAAGAAGAGTTACTAAAAGTAATGGAAGAGCTTGGCAGGGAAACACTGTATGCACAGACCTGTGACAAGCCAAGATTCTTCCATTTCTGTCAGGCAACACACCTGATTGGTGCCTGTCGGGTGATTCCCTTCACAAACGGCAGGGGTGCAGTTTGTCTCTGGCCATAAATCGTGTAATAAAATGCTCCAGTGCAGCTTGTTCAACCAACTTCTCAGACTTCTTAGGTTCAAGACTCCACCACCTGCAGGAGTAAAGGAGGAGTCCCCTTCCTCCACAGTCAGCTCCAGGAAGCTTTGGGGGTCAAGCCAAGCTGCTCTAGCACAGCTGGGCTTCCCTGATCAGCAGAGCTTGGCTCTAAAATCCCCACTTGCCCTTGGGCCACACACCAAGGCCATACCCTCAAAGATCTTATACCTCAACATCATTCTGCCATATCATCCTAGTCAAGGCCAGGTAGCTCATTTGCAGCTGTCACAGGGGACATGCAAGGGGTAATGAGGGTCCTGAGGAGGGCTCAATCTGTGGCCTGGGCTTCCGTGAATTTGGCGTACTTATGCTGTTGCATATGCAGGTCAAAGAGAGCATGATGTTGCTTCTCCTGCAGGTGGATTAGTGACTAGATTATGTGGGCAAGAGAACTCTGTTTCATATTCAGTTACCTTATTCTCAAAGCAGCTCCAGTATTTTGGCACCAGTGTAACAGTCTCAGCAGCAGACAGTCAGCAAGCAGAAAGATAAAATTTAAAACAAAAGTGCAGCTTTTCAGCTTGGTTGCCACTTCTCTTACTCAGCTCAGGTTTTGCTCAGCTCATGAACACACATGCTCAGCTCAGTGAAAGAAAAAACAGAAATAGCGCATTAGACATAAAATAGATGTGTGCTGCAGATGTGCAAATGTTGTGTGCTTAAAGGAGATCTCAGTGCTGACGACTTCATGTACACAATTTGATAAATATCTAATTTTATATATAAAATGTTAGTTTCCTGTTTGTTATAATTAGTATCTACTGTATACGACTGTGGTGTTATAGGGTGCTTTTCGGATGAAAATGTGCACAGATGGAAAATGAACATGATTATCATGAATGCAACCTTTTATGATGATGCAACCTAATATATCCTCAATATTTTAGGTCTTTATTAATTTTTTGTCTTCTTCTCTCTTGCATTTTATCACATGGATATTATCATATTAGTTAAATGTTTGTTTGTTTGTTTGTTTGTTTGTTTGTTTGTTTGTTTTTTTACATGGTAAAACAAGTGATAACATAATATACCCACAAAATGTGATCTTCTTTATGAACCCATGACTTCTATTGCCTGATTTTTTTGGCTTAAATTTTTCTGCCTTTAAAAGCAGGTTTTTAAGTTGAGAAATTCACACCATATTAATGCTACTCAAGAAAAACACGGTAACCTCAGCAGTGTAAAGTGTACGCAGGCAATTTCAATAATCTGAACAAACCTCCAAGAAAAACAAGTTATGCCCCTGCATTGTGCAAGTGTAAGTACCAATAAATTTGTATATCTCTATTCATTTGCCAACTCGGATTATAGCCCTTTTTGGCTTAATGTTCCAAAAATATGGCATGAGCATTTATCATATGTCCATATGATAATATATCCATAGAACTGGAGCACTGTGTGAGGTGTTCTGCAGAAAGTGTATAAGGAGTTTCAATGTATTATTAGAACAGACACATGGGCTATTGTTCATGTTAGCATATAAATGACTGTACACAAACCTGTTGTATTTCAGGGCAGGATGGTGAGCTGTTAGTCTTCAAGGCCCTGTGGGACTTGAGCGTCTTTGATGAGCACTTACAGAGCCTTGCCCTAACTGTAGAATATTGCCAGTAGTGATGCATGAAGTGCACCTCGCAGGCTATGGGAATACTGCTGACAATTCATTACCTTCTTCTGATGCTGCATTGTCACATCAGGCAGTGAAGCTAACAGCAGTCAGTGCTGCTGAGCCCTCTAAAAAGAAAAAGGTAAGCATCTTTGCTGCGTTGTTGCAGCAGGAATAGAAATAGGTAGAAGGCTCAGCTGCTCTGACCCCTAGAAGTGGAAGACTGAGCACTCCTCTTCTGTCTAAAACATGAACTAGAAATTTGAGGCAGCAGGCTGCTTTAGACCCATTGTCCGCTGTCATTGCAAAGTTGGTTTTCAAAAACCACAGCAGCGTTTCTAGTTTCACTGTTTACAAACATCTAACACAAGGGCACATCTGACTGTGTTAGACCCAGGCCACCCGCAGAAGTACAGTCGCTAATAGAGAAACAAGCCATAAAGAGAGTACGTGGGCCAGACGTGCTGGCTGCTATTCTGTATTAACTCTAGAGACCGTTGTGTGTGAAATTCCCAGGAGATCAGCAGTTTCTGAAATATTCAAACCAGCCCATCTGGCACCAACATCTATGCCACAGTCACCGAGATCACACTTTTTCCCATTCTGATGTTTGATGTGAACAATAACTTGTGCTTTTGACCAGTCTCTGCATGATTTTTTGCATGGTGCTGCTGCCACATAATTGGCTGGTTAGATAACTGCATGAATGTGCAGGTGTACAGGTGTTCCTAGTGGACGGTGAGTGTATATTGTGAACTTAGTATTATAAGGTTATATTTTCATTTAATTTTTAAAGTCCCCACATGAAGTGCCTTGAAACACACAGCATTATTCAATGTGTCGATGTAATTTCCGATGAAACTGGAATTCAGGGTGGGACTTATAGAGTGGCTCCTCCCCCTTTTTAAACAGCCAATAGTGTTTAGCTTACCTCCGAGCCCAGGCTCTGCCATACTTGTTAGTTAGTACTATGGATGCGAGCCTGAGCAATAACGATGTGTTGGATTCACTTGTGGAGGATTTTCTCCTTCACCTCCTTCACCTGTTTCAGCAGAATCTTCTACTGAGGAAGAAAATGAACCAGTGGTTTTCTTTGGAGTCGGGCCAAATTATATAGAAACTGTACCATCATGTTGCTTCAAAAACTGTGGTATTGTTTTTAAAAACACACAGCACAATACTTAAATTATAAGACTTTATATATACCTATAATACCTTTACTCCTCCTATACGTTTTTGCCGTTCTGACTTGAATGTCCACATTAACAGTGTTTTGCACCAAGTCGTACTGACATCCGATATCTCTAGTCGCTGGCTAAAATGAAGTTTAGAAAATGAATGTCATATTAGAAAATGGGGTGCACGGTGGCTTAGTGGTTAGCACGTTCGCCTCACACCTCCAGGGTCCGGGGTTCGATTCCCGCTGGGGCACTGTGTGTGCGGGGTTTGCGTGTTCTCCCCGTGCTGCTGGCGTTTCCTCCGGGTACTCCGGTTTCCTCCCCCAGTCCAAAGACACACACCTTTTTAGATTTTTAAAATTAAATTAAATAAACTGTCAAATCATATCTAAACATTGTGATGTTTTTATACCGTCTGGACTTGTACACAAAATATACCTTAGTTATATTTTATATATATCAATAAAAGCTCAATAGCTTTTGAAGAGAATGACTTACAGTCACAAAACCAACTGGAAAGTGTTTCTGTAGGTGTCAGGTTTGATGCACACCTTGTAGATTTTTGATAAAAAAAGGGGTGCGTTATAGCTGACACCTAGATGAACACTTGTTCATAATATATAATAGTGACATTTGGCACTATTATACTTCCATACTCTTGGCTCACAAAAATTCTACTGCACCCACTTGTGGTCTAGCTTTCCGTCACGAATGCGGAGACAGAGGCGGATGCACGTGCAGATTCAAAGTTTCAGAAATGTGACAAAATGACAAAATTATAAAACAGAATTAAGAAAATTCTTGGATTTTCTTGTAACATGGATGGGAAAATAAAACAAAGTAGTGGAGTCCAGAGTCTACATCAGGTGTTTGTCATTAAGAGACAACAATTACCCCTCTAAGCTAGATGTCCATACAGTGAGATGTAGTGCAAAACACAGCTTGATGCGGCCACAGTCTGTTCTTCCAGTGCCTCTTGAAATGAATAATTAATTTTCTAACTAATCATGCAAATTGTGTCTGCGACCACCTAACAAATGTACTCTGCGTGAGGCACAAATTCCTAGAATGATAGACGTAGTCAACCATAGAGCTGTCAAACAGCTAAGGACTGCAGATTCAGTAAGAAATAAATGTGTTAATAAGTTCTTTTTACATGAGGACAGCTGTGTCAGAACAAGTCCATGGTGTGAAGGGCATTACAGCTGATTAAAAACTCCAGTGGGGTTTATTCTAATGAAAAGACTGCTGTTTACAGAATAAACAGTGTTGTTATAAATTATTAATAATGGAAATGCATTTTTCATGACGGTGGCTTTTTTAACATTTAGAATATTGGTAGTGTCACACTAGTCCTGTTTAGTGTGCTGCAATTTACACACAAGCATGTGACAAATGATGTATGTGTTGTATGTTGTGTTTGTGATATTCACTTATTACATATATTGTCATAAATACGTAATGTAGAAATACAGAATAGAAACATTCATTGACACAAAGCACCTTCGTACAGCAAAATACAAGGCTTATTATCTGTTTTTCTGAATTTAATAGAAGAATAAATATAATGGGGGCGCACAGTGAGAATGCTTAGTGGTTAGCACGTTCGCCTCACACCTCCAGGGTCGGGGGTTCGATTCCCACCGCGGCCCTGTGTGTGCGGAGTTTGCATGTTCTCCCCGTGCTGCGGGGGTTTCCTTCGGGTACTCCGGTTTCCTCCCCCAGTCCAAAGACATGCATGGTAGGCTGATTGGCATGTCCAAAGTGTCCGTAGTGTATGAATGGGTGTGTGATTGTGCTGCGATGGATTGGCACCCTGTCCAGGGTGTACCCTGCCTTGTGCCCGATGCTCCCTGGGATAGGCTCCAGGTTCCCCGTGACCCTGAAAAGGATAAAGCGGTATAGAAGATGGATGGATGGATAAATATAATGTACTCAAAAGCAGCTCAAGTCTGTGCAACACTGCTCCAAGCAACTTGTCTGTCAAAGATTTATACCTGATTACCACTAAACTTCAGTCAATTGAACAGAATATGTAATCAGCTACATTTCCACCTTTTTTGTGCTGACATCCCACTTTTTGCACCAGCCTCCCTCATATGCATATGGATGAAGGAAAGAAACACACTTTGCATGTCGCCTTTTACACTGTGTGTAAACCGTTTAGCTTTAATCAACAGTTGCGTATACATGCAAGGTTTATTTTTAGTGCATCTTTCCCTGTGTGTATCCTTGTGCATCCAAGTGTTACTGTTTGAATGAATAAACTATGAATGATATAAAATATGAGTTAAAGTAGCACCAGTTTGAAAACGGAAGTAAAACTGTTTAGATAGATTTCAGTTTGATATGGGTTTTCTAAAACAGTGATGTTAAACGATAAATTCAAAGACAAATTACACAAACACAAGAGAATGATGTACAGCCATGGAGGCAGGGTGTGTGTGTTAGGATGCTCCTCAGCCGCAGGAATTGCCCGTAGGTGTGAATGCATGTGTAAATGTGTGTGTGCATGGTGTCCTGCAATGAACTGCTGTCCTATCCAGGGTGTATTTTAGCTTCTCACCCAGTATTCCCAGGATAGGCTAGAGATCAACCACAACCTTTACCAAGCATAAAACAGTTACAGAAGTTGAATGAACGAATGTACTAGTAAATTTCTTCGATGTTTCTAGGAAATGACGACCTCTTTTTTGCCATTCATCTTGCCTCACCGCCACCACCCAACCAACAAACACCTTTTTTTTCCCTTTCTTCATCTAGCATGGCTCTTTCACTTATTCCCTCTCTCTTTCTCCTCACTCTGCTGTCTGTTCTTTGCTGAACTCGATCAGAATACAAACATGCACGCACTAATCAAAGACTAGTTGTATTATGTGTCATATTTGAGAGAGCTGTCAAACGTGTGTGTATGTGTGTGAGGGAGTACATAAGTGTGCGTAGTTGGAAGCTGGAGTTCCTCCTGCGTGTGTCTCTGTGGTGATGAGTCTCTCTTCCTGGCTTTGAGTCAGACTCTGCCAGCACACTCCTGGGGGGAGGACGTGTGTGTGTGTGTGTTTTTGCGTGCATATGTGTATCTGTATGAAAGACCTGGTTGAGTGTAATAAGAAGCATGAAAGATTAGAAAAAAACATTTAGAAATCTAAGGAATGTTTGTCACCAGCTGGTGTGCGGGACAGAACGGGAGTGGGGGGGTGGGAGAGAGGGGATTGGGGTGAGATATGCCATTGGTTATTGATTATAGATCTATCCTCTAGGACTTTAAAGATCCAAATGTCAATGAGATGCATTGTGCTCTTGGTAAGCACTGGCCACTGTGAAACGGGGGACCACAAACTCATACATTAAACACCTTTGAGCATTTCTGTTCTTGTCCTCCTGCGTTGCGTCTAGAGCAGGAGTATCCAAAGCCCACCAGATGCGACTTTCTCACAGATGTTATAGATGTTGCTAAACTGAAAGAGCCCTTTTTTATTTAACTACACCTGCTAATTCATTTAGCAAATGTGTGTGCCTCGTATGTCAAGAGACTGTTGCGGGAATTAAAGAATTTAATATCATGAGACATTTTGAAGATGGGCACGGTGGTTTAGTGGTTAACATGTTTGCCTCCGGGATTGGGGATTCGATTCCTGCCTTTGCCCTGTGTGCGAGGAATTTGCATGTTCTCCCCATGCTTCGGGGTGTTCCTCTGGGTCCTCCGGTTTCCTGCCCCAGTCCAAAGACGTGCATTGTAGGCTGATTGGCATCTCTAAATTGTCCATAGTTTGTGAGTGTGTGTGATTGTGCCCTGAGATGGGTTGGCACCCTGTCCATGGTGTCTCCTGAATCATGCCTCGAGTCCCCTGGGATAGGCTCCAGGCTCGCCCGTGACCCTGTGTAGGATAAGCGGTACAGAAAATGGATGGATGGAGACATTATGAATCAAATCATGGGAATTGCCGAAAATATTCTGAGGATGAAAGGGCAGAGAAACTGAAGCAGCAGGAAGCTATCTTGGCAGAACAAACTTTTTCTCAGAGCAAATGGGACACAGAAACTTTCTAGAGCTAATTAGTGCCGATGCTTCCAACCACTAAGCATGGAAAACCTTTCATGAATTCTTGAGAGTCATTACCCAAAGTGGTCAATGTTATTTATCCTGATAAGAAGCACAAATTTATGAATATCATCTTGCATGTCACAACTGCAGCTGTCAACTGATACCCTGCTGCAGTTATTCCAGTAAATTAAATACACTGTACTGGAGCTTTTAATTAATATTTTGGTGACTGGCCTTAGGTATTTTGATGAGGTTTAATCTGGCCCCCTTTGAAAAACGTTTGGACACCCTTGGTATAGAGTGACAAACAAAAAGATTCACGACTGCACAACTCCAGCTAAAGACTAATAAACAGCTCAGTGCGTCATCATGGTAGCAAGAAGCCAATTTTGTAATTATCTCTGAGTGCATGGTTAGGACTGAAAAGCATTTTTGGAAGTGACTCGCGACAGGAAACTTTTTACAGTGACATCCAGGAAGTTGTTTTAGGAAGCAGAGTAGCACATTATATCACCTCGCAAATGACTCAGTGTCGATTTGATGTGAAGTGAAATCTAAACAAGTAGTTGTGATGCTACATATTCTCAAGAGGACCTTTAAAAGATTTAAGTGTACACCAGAATTGGAACTTTATGTGTAAGCATTTGAATGAATGCTTTGTCCTGCTGACGTTTGTTGTTCTTGTCATCGTTGGTATGACTTTCCTGTTTAAATGGTGAGCTCTCATTTAAGAAGACGTGATAAAGCTACGAATGCTGTTTCTATGTAAGTTCCATGTAGTCAAGAGTAAACAAGAGAAAACAGTGGATTAGGACAAGGCTATTGATTAGAGTGAGAAAGTGCTGATGAATACTATCGATTAGGACTAGATAGACAGATTGCTATCATGAGCAACATGCAGGTTATCATGGGTTGATTCGAGTGTCACTAACAGAGGCGGTGATAGAATTTGACATTATTTAAATTAGTAATATTGTGATACGTGACGACATTGAATTCAAAAGTATACCAAAGGAACTTGGTCGAGAATAAAGATTGTCAATTGTATTTACATGCATTGTATTACATGATGATTAGATGATTTGGAAATGCAGCATTTTGGGGACAGTTTCCTATCCCAGCTTTACTTTCTATCTTTACTTTTTTAAAGGTTATTTTTAAAAAAAAAAAGACAAACATAATATCAAATCACATTAGATATGTACTTTAGGGTTCAGAAGTTTGTGCCCACTACCAAGAATTCATTAATTTATTCTTTCATTCATTTTCATTAACTGTGTTATCCTAGTCAGGGTCACAGTGTATCTGTACCCTATACCAGGATGGGATACACCCTGAATGGAACCCCATTAAAGGGCACCATATACACATGCACTCATTCACACACACAGTGTGGCAGTTTGAGAGATATGTAATTAAGACTACCAATAAGTATTTATCAAAAGCATAATACAACATTTTATTTATTATTCAAGAATACATTTGTTATAAATGAGAAAATCCTTTTCTGAGAAATGTATAAAAAAAACAACTTGTGAATAAATGTCCCTCACTCACAAAGAAATTGGTGTTACACTGTTGTGACTATAAACTTCATTGAAATGGTGAGACATGCATGTTCATAATGCATAGTATGAAATATTATTATATGTTAATAACTAATGGCTGATATTAAACTAATTACTACGGTTCCTTAAACAGCCAAGGTTTAATCAAGGTTGTGGAATATAATTAAATCGTAAATTTTTTGGACGTGAAGAGGCGTGGTAAAAAAAAAAAAAAAACATGACTCAATGCAGCCGCACAATGTACTCGTAATGACATTAACATTCAGTTTACTGAGGCTGTAGCTCATCATGCAGACTGAGCCTGGGACTGCATACTCAATGAACTCTGGGTTTAAAAGCCACTGTAAAATGGTGGAAATGGTCAACCAGTAAGTAAATGCTTGAGTAAGTTGTGTAAGAATGATTTAAATGTGCTCTTATATCTTATTATTCTGTTAACAGAAGCATCTACTTTGATAAAAAAGTATATAATTAACCTGCATTTCATTTTCTTACGGTTAAATGGAGCTCCTGAAACATTCAGAAATTTAGCAATGTCACAAAAGTGCTGTTTAGTATATTGAATTTCTTCATTAAATGTGAGGAATTTGATGTGTCTACTAGGATCTGTACAAAAGCCTCCAAAGAAGAAGCTATTAAAACATGTATTTTGCCTGATTAGTTCTTTCTCAAGTTCATAAAATGGTCTCATACTATCGCATAGGGCTGGACGATATGGACCAAAAGTCATATCTCAATGTTTTTGGGCTGAATGGTGATATACGATATACATCTCGATATTGTTTATGTGGGTTAAATCCTCAGTTGTAAGCCAACTACATATGAGGTGTCACAAACACCTTTATTTATTTATTTATAAGATCAAAATGAAGTGCAAATACAGGGTTCCTCTTCCTGTTTGAGAATACATACAGCTGTGTAAATGTCAAGATGTAAATAAAATATTACATAAATATATCAAACAAAAATAGTCACATCTCTGACAATACTCCTTCAGTTGCTACCACAATAACAGACTGATTGAAAAAGTAAACATACAGGCCATCCTTTCCTGCTGAACAAGATACACAGCTTTGCAAATACCAAATGTAAATAAAAAACCTTTATAAAATATATTAGATGAAAATATGCACATCTCCGAGAATACCTCTTCCGTTATTTAACATAACGAAGACAGAACAAAAAAGAGTGCAAAATCCAGGTTTTCCTTTCCTGTTTAACAAACTATATCTCATCTATCATCATATATGAATATATAAACATAAAATATAAACTGGACTACTTGCTCTGAGAAAGTAGTTTTTGTTTTCTACTGATCTGAACTATCAACAGACTCAGGTTTGAGAGATGCCCTGTGGCAGGTTACAATGTTAGCACTGCAACTGAAAACCCTCTCAGAAGGTGTGCTGGTGGCTGGGACATAAAGATACTTCTTTGCCAGGTGGCTCAGTACTGGAAAAAAAAATGTCATATTCCTTCCACCACTTGAGAGGATCTGTATCACTCTCTACACTGACTGACTCTAAGTATCTTGAAAGTTCATTTTCAGTAGCCTGTCTCTGTGTCAGGTTGGTCCTGGTGGTGTCTGTACTCTTCTTAAAGAAGTTTGTGAGTGTCTTATTAACTGGTGGTGACACAAATGCTGCTCCCTCTTGGTGTGCAGGCATGGACACAGTGGGCACAGGCTGAAATCTCTGATTAGCCAGCAGAGACTCCGCCTCCAAGACAGCTTTGTGCTTCAACATGTCGATCTTGTCACTTGAGACGTACTGGGTTTTAAACTTTGGATCCACAAGTGAGGCCATGTCCAATAGGTCACTAGTGGCTAGGTCAGCATACTTAGTGTTGAGATAATTCACAATGTTGGTCTTGATTGATTTAGTCAGCTCACTATCTGCCTCATCATGTTCCAGGAGGCTTGTATTGAAAAGATGAAGCACATATGAGAGAGTAACATAGTCCTCACCAGACAGAACATCTGTGAAGTCCTGAAGAGGTTTGAAAGCCTTCTGGACTGCATGTAGGACCTCGATATCCTGCCAGGTAAGGACTAGATGCCTGGATTTCTTTTCAGAGGACAAAACTTTGGCAAGGGCACCCTGCTGCTCCAGAACCCTCTCAATCATTTGCTGCCTTGTTCCCCATCTCGTAGCGGACTCAGTGATGAGCTGATGAGTGGGCAGACCCAGCTGAATCTGAGCTGGGTGCCAATTCTCTCCTTTTCTTCCAGCTATAGGATAAGCTGCTCACTATTTTCTTGCTCAGGGAAATAGCCCGAGAGATGCTGTCATCAGACATGCCATACATGGTCCTGTGATATGTAGAAAATCTGAAAATATAGAAAAATCTTTTGAATATGTTTTTATTTCATTTTATTTATCTAACTTTATTAAATTTTTATTAATATAAAAGATAACAAAAATATGTTAATATGTTCTGAAATCACTTAAACCGGTCCCTCTCTTCAAATTTTACATTTGTATAATTACATATATAACATTTATATTTTTTTATTCATTTAAAACTGTTATGCGGTCAACTCCTTCAGCATACTCACCAGTTGCAAGATGAAGCCGGTGACCAAAGCAACTCATCCTCAGCCACAACGTTGGTCCCATTGTCGGTTGTTATTGCAACCAGTCCCCTTTCGTCAAGTTTCCAGCTTGTAAGAGCATCCTGCAGGGCTTCAGCCATATGTTCTCTGGTGTGGTCTTGGGGAAACTAGCTTGTTTGGAGACACGCACATTTCAATTCCAAATCTTCAATAAAAAGTACAGTCAAACTCATATATGGCTTGCATGTTCTCCTCGAAAATATATCTGTTGCCAGTGCATAGTGTGTCACTTTTGCAAGCTGGTCGGATAGTTTTTGTCTGACTTCACAGTACATGTCTGGTAGCGCTTGGCTGGTGATGGCTGGGCAAATCATATCTTTGATCCATTGTTTTCAGCAGCTTTTTAAAGCCAGATTGTTCAACTGTTGCAACAGGGACCATATCTTTAACAATGTGGTAGGCTACCGCCTCCATTATATCTCGCCACTTGGCACTTTTCTTTTCATAGGGCACACCCTGAGTAAATTAAGCTTGTAAAGAGGTTTTTTGGGAGGCAGAAGGCGTTCCAGTCTGGCTTGCAACAGCACGACCTCCATGAAGCGTACTACGTTCTTCATACTGTAGTTTATGTTGCTGTTGTGAATGGTGAAAGTGGTTTGTAGTGCTTCCCACACGTTTCGACATGATTATTGCACTCTGTACATATTACCTTGCTCTGATGCTCATCCGACCTTTTAAATCCGAACCACCTCCAAATGATTGAGCCATTGTTTTTCTTCTTAAAAACCAGCTCATTGTTGCTATCTTGCCTTGTGGCTGTGTCATCCTCCATGTTGCACGAGAAAGTGAGTGAGGCACGAGCAAATGAGTGAGGATGGGGTTACGTGCAGAGCGTGAGAGCGGAGAGATGCAAAAACTAGCGAGTTGAATAAGCTTAAATAAGTTTTAATGCCTCATCCATCTATCTATATCTCGATGTTAATGATATTGCCTCATCCTCTATCATTTTTGAAAATTTATCGATATGTCTCCAAAACTCGATACATAGCCCAGTTCTACTATTACACATTTTGTCATAAATGAATAGCATTCATAAGAATGAAAGAAAAAAAGTTAGCAGCCCAAAATATCCTTTTGGAAAACCTTAAACCTGGCAACACTGTCCATTCTACTCCAGGAAACACTATACACCTCATTTTAGAAGGCAGACAAAATCAAGCAAAAGACTGGCCACCACTAATTGCCTAGAGATTTTTAAGGAAAGGAACAGACTTTTGGACCCTACTGTATGTGAAGACAGTCAAAGGATAAATCTACTTGTATAAAAACAGTTCTGGAACTCTTAACATAGTTTCTACAACAGGCATTTGTAAGTTGGGACCTATGCCATTACTGTAAGAAATCCCCATCCATTTAAAATTGGAAAAGATACTGAGAAAGTACACAGATACAGTAAGACTTGATAATAAGTGACACTGACAAGACATACTGTAAGTAAGAATACATATAGTCTGCAAGTATATAAGCAAAACACAGAAGTACCAATCAGCCTATTTTAGGCAAGAACTTGCAAAGAAAACAACCTATCGGTCCATCATGAAGTGAAGTTCCCTACCTGAATAGGATTAGTTTCACTGGGTGGCATCTTTCATTCATTTTTTACACATCTCACATAAAATAGTAGGCAAGAAATACCCGGATGACCTACTGCTTCCACTGAGATTCTGCAGTATGGAACCACTGGACACTGTGGATTCTGCGCTGTCCCATAATGCACCATGACTGGCATGGAAGAGCTGTCAGAATTAGCGCCATGTAGTATGTCCGGATTGTATTCATCCTTAACACTTATACTAAACAGTACGTACTGTACCAACAGCCCAGCAGTAGGTACTGAATCGAATTCAGTAGGTACTGTCACAGATGCAGCCATGGACTCACATACACCTCAAAACCTTGCCATTTCTTCTCAGTCAACTAAGTTCTGAGCTGTCTTATATTGTCTTGATCTCTGAGTATGACCTTGCATTGTTACTTTCTTCTCCCTTTTGAATTTCCCCTTGGATTTGGATATTTCTCTATGCTCTATGGTATTTGACCTGTGCTCAGCTTTTGTGAACACTCTCTTGATCCTCCTACTGGCATTATCTGCCCTGAGACATTTCTGTCTTTTTACTCTGGCCTGTTATTTCACATTGAGTTTTGGATTGTGGACTGTATTAATAAACCCTTTGCAAATGTATTCTAACCTTGTCCCTGAGTCCGCTATGTTATAGAGTGTCTGCCAGGTTATGTTGTCTACAAACCCAGATGCCTACGTCACACATGGCCATATGATCATGTATATCTTTTTGGCAGCATCTAACCTTAGATGATTTATTATATAAATCATGAATTTATAGCAATACCACTGCTCATTTATTTATTTCTAGAATTTCTATGCCACCGTATTGTGGCATAGAATCACAGCTTTATTCAATCTTCAGGATTATGTTCTGAATGATTGTATATTCATTCTTCTGCTACTGGGCTCCCAGTGTATGCAGTATGGCAAAACATTTATATAACATATACAGTACCAGTTATTTCATCATTCAGGAAGTGGATATGCAAGCTAGGTCCTAAATACAGTGCATAGCACCAGTCAAAAAAAAGTTTTTCCAACAAAAGAGACAGCATCTGCTTGCCCAAGATAAAAAAAAAAGAACCAAAATTATCCAACAACTGCTGAGTTGGTGAAAGAAGCGTGGTTAATTTGGTCTGCAGTTTTCTCTGGGAAGGAAGAAGACAAACAAAAACATGGCCAATCCATATGGAAATAAAATCACAGAGGAGCACCTGCAAATGATGGAATTACTCCAGGTCCCCATGTAAACTAGGGCTGACGAATGCCTGAAGGACAGAAGAGGCATTATCTAGCCCATAAGGCTGAGAAAAGCCATTCTTCCCCTCGTCGTCTTCTCTGATATGGATCTCTTGAATTTCCTAGTTGTTCTGTGGCTGACACAGCCAGTGTAATTTGTCATGATACTTGGCAAGTAACTAGAGTTACGGTTTTGAGATCATGGGAGTCCTAAGATCATGATCAGCAAAAGGAAACAGAAGATGAACAAAGATATACTCTTGTTATAAGTGACTCCTACTAGAAGAACATATACTGACTGGCCTGCGATCGAATGAGTGCTTGGACACTAGTGATTCCGGTGGTAAGTTGTGTGGGCAAATTCACTAAGAAGACAGATTGATCATGGCAGAGCGCTGTCAGCACACTGTAAAAAAAGAAAAGTTGACTTAACTTAAAACTTCAAGGCAACTTGCTGCACAGCTTTTTTGAGTTTACTCAACTCAAGGTTAAAAATCATGTTAAGTGAAGTTAAATTGAGTGCAGCAAGTCGCCTTGAAATTTTAAGTTAAATCAACTTCTATTTTTTTTACAGTGCTATAATTGGAGCTTTTTATTGGGCAGAAAAGGGAAATAGTCATGCTAATAGTCCATGAGGTCAGGATCATTTCTAAGCAATTAAAGGCCTCTCTCACATTGACTAATGTTAAAGAGTCCACCATCAGGAACACTGAACAACAATGGTGTGCATAGCAGGGTTGCAAGAATAAAAGACACTGCTCTCTAAAATGAACATTGCTGCCCTTCTGCAGTTTGCGAAAGATCACATGGACAACCCAGAAGGCTATTGCAAAAATGTTTTGTGGCGGATGAGACCAAAATAGAATTTTTGTTTGAAAGAGAAGCATTATGTTTGGAGAAAGGAAAACACTGCATTCCAGCATAAGAACGTTATCCCATCTGTGAAACATGGTGGTGGTAGTATCATGGTTTGGGCTTGTTTTGCTGCATCTGGGCCTGGATGAATTACCATCATTGATGGAACAATGAATTCTGAGGAATGGGTTAAAATTCCTCCAAGCCAATGTGCAGGACTGATCAATGGTTAGCGGAAAAATCTAGTTGAAGTTATTGATGCACAAGGGGGTCACACCAAATACTGAAAGCAGCACTTTTGACACTTACAGATATGTAATATTGGACCAATTCATGACCAATTATTGTAGTTTTGTCTCTTTTGTTTAATTGTATTTGCATGGTCGTAATTAGAGAGAGAGAGAGAGAGAGAGAGAGAGAGAGAGAGAGAGAGAGAAAGGGACTGGGCTCACTGGGCTGTTATGACCTGCAGTGCTTTCTTCATTTTTCACAACAGTGATGTCCATATCTGACAGTACAAGGCCATGAAGACAAGCACCTCTTTCTCTGTCTCCCTCCCTCTTTCTTTCTCACCCTCCCATTTCCAGTCTACAGTACTCACTTGTATACTTTTTTTGCCTTCTCTCTCTCTTTTCTTGCCTGCCACCTGATTCTTCTTCTAATTACTCTATCACTTTTTCCAACCACCCCACCTCCCCTTCCTTCTCCTTTGTATCTTCCTCTCATATTTATTCCTACAAGTCTCTTGCCCTTATGTAAACGGATGATCCAAGTCTCTCTCTCTCTCTCTCTCTCTCTCTCTCTCTCTCTCTCTCTCTCTCTCCCCCTCTCTCTCTCTCTGATGATGATGAAAGACGGTGGAACCATCCAGTCACTCATGTTGACAGATTACCTTCACTAATGGAATTTAATTATTTAATCTCATGGTGGTTATTTGGCCCAAAAAAGGAAAGACAGGAAAGAGAAACGGGGAGAGGGAGAGATAAGTATAGGAATAGAAATGAATGAGACTGACCCTGCACAAAGGAGAGATGGATGATGATGGACGATGGAACTCAGTACAGCAGTAGAGGACATTCATACACACACACACACACACACACACACGTGCTTGCTCAGAAGAGCTCCATATTCACACGCTCAATTGCGTGTAGACCAGTAGTGCAGATGTTGAAAACACACATTCACAATTCATTGATCCAAACTCCCACACACCCACACACTCAGAGTGAAAGAATGTTCTCTTCCTCTCCACCCACCTCCACACTCTCTTTCTTCCTCACATTCATGCCCTTCGTCAGACTCTTTCCCTCTGTTTCTCTCCTCTTCTCTTGCACTTTCTTTTCTTTAGTAGTCTTTCACTCTTTTCTGTCTCTCCTTTTACCTGTTTGTTCATGGTCTCTCACACACACAGTCTCTCTCTCTCTCTCTCTCTCTCTCTCTTTCTGTCATTTTCCCAGTTCTCGCTCACGCGCACACACACAGACACACACACACTCACACATGCACTCACACAACACACACTCAGGCACACACAGTCATTCTCTCTCACCGGGGACCCTAATTAAGCTTGGCTGGTCTTTGATGTTGTCGCCTAGGCAACAGTCACCATGACGAGGCTGGCTTTTCCAGAAAAAAACCCGCACGTGTTTTACTGCTATGGATGTACAGTGCCCACACATACACACACACACACACACAAAACACACACAAGGAACATATTAATTTGTATATATTCCCACAGGCACACTAAAGTGTCAACATGATTTTTTTAAAAAAATCAGGCATGATTTAAATGTGCACATAGCACTACAGACATGTGTGTGTGCACAAATGCACATGGAAATACACACATACAATGGCATTACTGGACGTGTCAGTCTAAATGGGTCATATCATCAGTCTCATAACTCCGGCATATCCATTTGCATTTCTTCTGCTGTGTGTGTGCACACAAGACAGAGAGAAAAACCCTCACCCTCTGTGCATATCAGCTAAACAAACCACTTTACCCCTCACAATTACAGCTAAACGCAGCTGTCACAGCAACCAACACAATTAGCTTCTCTTCTGTGGTTAGCTTGTGTAGACATAGCCAGAAGGTGCAAAAAAAAATGAAATGAGAGAAAGACTGCATATAATTTAACAGCCTGCATAATATAATAAAAATATATGTCTGCATTTTTCTCTTTGGCTTCTCTAGAAGGATGAACAAATGCTCTTCAATCTATGCTCTTCATATATCATAAGCACTGTTTAATGAGTATTTTGATTAATGGTATTAAATCATTCATTTAACATATTGACTGTTTTCAATAAATGCATATTGGATGACTGGACTTAGAGAATGTTTGTGTAACAGGTCAGTTTTGTTTTTTGTTGTTGGGTTTTTTTGGCTTATAATGAATCACCTTAAATCTGGGACTTTACAACATTTTTTTCAGTAGAAAACTTTTGTTGTGTCATTTATCAAGTAGTGTGCACTGAAGAGAAAATGGTTCTAGTATTACAGACATAACTGTGTGCTTAAATTTTGGAGTGTATCTATAACACTAGTGTTTGATAGAAGAGTTCTCCACAGAATTAATTCTAATAATGAATTCAAGAATAAAGAGTCTCTAGAAAAGACAATGTCATGACTTTATGATGTAGCCGGTTTTGTAGATAGGTAAAAGCCTTCTAGATAATTGCCTAATTAACTGTTAGCATATGAGATGACACTCTACATAAATAAGCACACTCATTTAAACCTGACAGGGTGCTAAACAAATATGACCTGCAGATATATGCTGCTAGTATAAACCACATACAAGATGTGACTGGTTTTAGTTTTTCTTCCCAATTTCTGCAAATTTTCTCAACCATAACTGTGATTGCAAATGCTGCATTAGCTGCTGCTGACTACTACTTTCATTCATCAGCCACCTCATTAGTAGAGACAAGAATCACTTGTAATCAGGAGTGGAATATACATCCATCCATTTTCCATACCACCTATCCTACACAGGGTCGTGGGGGGAGCCAGGAGACTATCCCAGGGAACTTGCAGCATAAGGCAGGGGGAACCCTGGATGGGGGTGCCAACCCATCGCAGGCACGATCACACACATTCACCAACCCACACACTACAGACAATTTGGAAATGCCAATCAGCATACAACGCATCTCTTTGGACTTGGGGAGAAAATCAGAGTAACCAGAGGAAACCCCGAAGCACTGGGAGAACATGCAAGCTCTGCACACACCTCACACAGGTGCGAGGCAAACATGCTACCTACTAAGCCAAGGGGATGGAATATACATGAGTAATTATATGTCATTACTGTCACGATCTCCGCTTTAGACCGAGCTGCTGCCTGCCGCGCGCTTTGAGTGCCAGAGGCCGCGCGCGTGCACAAGCAAGGTGCGCAAGTGCTCAGCGAGCGCAAGCTCTTCGAATGCTGACAACTGTGACATTGTTTACTGTGGACACGTGCGTTTGTTTTGTTTCTGTTCTGTCTCCTCCCTGTTCTGTCATTGGTTGTGGTTCAAGGGTGTGTCTTCAGTGTTTTCAGCTGTCAGCACTCAACACTGATTATGTTCGGGATATATACTGCTCGCTTCCCTGTACACCTCGCGGAGTATTATAGTTAGTATAGTTAGATTTGTTAGTTACGTTACCTTGATAAATTAGTTAGTTCATAGTGCCCAGTGTAGATGGGCCTAGCTCATCACTTAGCTCTCGCATCTTGTTTCTTGTTTTCGCGATTCTTGTTTCATGTTTCATGTGTATGACCTTGTTTCTCATTTCCTCGTTGTGATTTCCGCTTAGCCCAGTTTATGCCTGTTTGCCGATCGCCGTCTTTGGATTACGATTTGGATTCATCTGCATGTCACTCTTCAATAAAGCTCTTAACTGCAATTGCTTCCGCCTCCATTCCCGTTTCGTGACAATTACTGTATGTAAATCCTGTTAATAATAATAATAATAATAATAAACTTTATTTTATAGAGCCCCTTTAACAGCAGCTTCTCAAAGCGCTGTGCACAAAATAAGCAGTACACAGAAAAAAATTAAAATTATGAAAGTTAATAATAATAATAATAATAAAAGTAGACATCAGCAGTAAAATGCAAGTTTAAAAAAGTAAGTCTTAAGTTGAGCTTTAAAAATGCCAAAGGTTTGAGCTTCCCTAAGTTCGAGAGGAAGAGAGTTCCAAAGGGAAGGAGCAGAGACAGAAAAAGCCCCGTCACCCATAGACCTTAAGCGGGTTTGTGGAACAGTTAACAGATTACACTGTGAGGAGTGCAGGCTGCAGTTTGGGGTGTAAGGAATTAATAAAGCAGATATGTAATGAGGAGCCAAACCATGTAAGGCTTTGTATGTCAGCATCATAATTTTAAAATCGACACGGAACCTGACTGGGTTTTTTGGAAGATTTGTACCTTTCTCAAGCATTATTGAAATTGAATACTTCTACTCTTACTCAAGAAAAGAAAACATACCTTTTACTCTTTACATTTTCTTTTTGACCTTCGAAGTACGTCGTCACTCCTGCCCAAGATATTTTACTGCCACACCACCAGAGGGCAACCTTCCCCGAATTCTACAACTCTTCCTCTATGGTTATGCCCATTTCTTGTCAGTCAGATATACAGTATACAGTACATTATGGTGTTTGGCAGACGCCTTATTCTAGAGTGACTTACAGAAGTGCTTTGTAGCCTGTATCAATGAATACATCCTGATATTGGTTCACTAGGTCACAGACTAAGAGTACCATCAGTCTTAAAACTCAGTATATAAAGCATATGGACTTACACACATTGTGAAGCCATTTGTTCTCAGTTGTGTAAGTTTTCTGAGCTGTTGAATTTTGCCTTGACCTATGTGCATGACTTTGCTTTGCTGTTTCTTCTCCTGTTTGGATTACTGGATTGGGTGACTTGTCTATTTTTGTGGTGTTTTGATCTCTGCCTGACTTCTGACTACTCTTTGTGTCTCCCTGGTGGTATTGTCTATCCTGAGATATATCTGGGTATTGACCCTGACCTGCTATTTGACATTAAGTTTTGGGTTGCTGATTGTTGTAATAAATAGATTAGGATCCTAATCTTCTCTCTGAGTCCCCTGTGTTACATATTTTTTTCAAATTCAAATTCACATCAATGTTAAATGGAAGTGTCCACAACTGTACTAATTACTTTACAAGCAAAGGCTGGCACAAACCACTTGGGACCAGATCATTTTTAATTATACCTGCTCAAAAATGGACAAGTCAGAGTGAAACATGAGTTTTGTCAACAATCAGTAAGATGAGCATCTGTGCCTATACCTTAGTAAGATATATATATATATATATATATATATATATATATATATATATATATATATATATATATACATACATACATATATATATATATATAAGCCTCCCCAACCTACCTTAAGTCCTGCATAAAGTTTCTCATAAATGAAAACGAATTGGTGCCAGCTTTCTTCCAAATATCTTCATGGGACAATGTGGAAAGTAGCCTAAACCAAGAGGGTGGTGCTGCTGATGCTTCAAACTTAGCTTGAAACAGCATCTAGGTTTTGTAATTCTGTTTTACAGACAGACTTAAAAATATACACCGCAGAATTCATAACCTTATTCCAATCAAGCTACTTCCATCACTCCTGATTACTAGCTGCACTTTTGTTAAAATGGTCAATGTAAGATCACTTTCCAGACAAACTACTGTCTTCAAAAATAGCTAAAATTAGGTCTCATCAGATGGTCCCATATGCCCCTTAAAAGTGCTTAAATGTTTTGGTTTCAGTGTACCAACCTCTTAAATTCAATAAGTAGTTTATTTGGTAGTGTTCTGATCTCCTAACCTCAGTAACACTTAGATCATACCTAGGTAATTGTTGGTTGTGTTAATAGTCATGTATGCTGGCCTCGTTAATCTTTTACTTAAAGAAATCATGTGCTTTAAATGATACATTTAATTTGTTTCCCTAATAAATTGCCCTAATCACTGTCAAGGGTCACTCACTCATTGCTATCCTTTGGTTTCCCTGTCCACAGTTGCTCACCACAATCAAATTGTCTTGATGCCAACTTGCTCTATTTAAACATTGCATCTGTCATCATTGCTCATGCTCTATGCTTCCATTGCCAGTCAGTTCACTAGTGCCTTAAAAATTTGCATCTGAACTACTAAATTTTAACTTAGAACTACTCTTCGTAGCATTTTATTCTCTCTTCTACAAGCGTTAAATGACTTATTGCTGTCTGTGGATTCTAGTTCTCTTAGACCACTGTGTACCTGACTATAAAAAGCATTATATTGAGGGATTGGAGTGGTTTTCATCTTACAGTCAGAAACGTCTCAATCAATACCACTAATCATTATACCTCCTCTGCTCCCATAACCTGTTTGTTCCCGCAAGGCTCCATTTTCTTTTCTCTGTACTGCCCCCTTGAATTGTACCATTGGCAACCTGCTCTATCTTTCTCTGTATTGAAATTCCAACCTCTTCTTAAAACAGCACTTTGTGTTTAGAGGATAATAAGTATTGGATGGCAAGTAATTAAAAGAAATAAAAGAAGGACAGAATTTAAACTCTGTATAATGTACATCTACTCTCCCCTTATACTACTACCAAATCACGGAGATTGTTTGACCAAATGTTATCTGCACAATGTTATCTGAACCTGCCTAAGGCTCAGTGGCAAGCAAAGCATAACAGAATGTTCTACACTATCTATTAGGATAATGGCCACAAGATTTTTCAAATCCCAGTTGATATGCCAGCATTATTCAGCTACAGTTGCAATAAAAATTATTCAATCCACATTGCAAATCAGGTTTATTGTCAAAATTTAGACTTTCAGCTATTTGCAATGAACAAATCAAACAAAAGCAATTGAAATAGTTCAACACAACGAATGCTTCAAGTGGTTTCACCAAGTTCAACTGAAAATGCAACTTATAATGATTTTTCCAGTTTCAAAATGATTCAACCCCCTGAATAGAATCCCTCACAACAGCACAAATATGTAAAACAGGTGTTGTCTCAAGCATACCTGATGCAACTAATCATGGGTTTCATTAGTTGCACCAGGTGTGCTTGAGCTGGAACACATGAAATACCTGAACTGGCTAGGGGCAGAAATGTATGAAATACCTGGACAGGGCAGAAAAAGGAAGCTATGAACAGCTGCAACCAGATTTCTGAGAAGGCAGGTTGTGAAAAACACTCGAGTGACTGCAAAAGACGTGCAGCAAGACTTGGTGGCAACAAACACTGAGGTTTCAGTGAGCACATTAAGGCGCGTACTAAACGCAGAAGGTTTCCATGCAAGAACTCCAAGACGTACACCACTACTGACCCAAAAGCACAAGAAAAGTCGGCTCAAAATCGTATAAATAAGCCACCGACCTTTTAGGATTCTGTTCTGTGGAGCGATGAGACAAAACTGGAACTTTTTGGCACAATGGATCAGCGGGATGTCTGGAGGAAAAAGAATGAAGAAAGAACACTCTGTCCACAGTCAAGCATGGTGGAGGCTCGGTGATGCTCTGTGACTGCTTTGCATCCTCTGGCAATGGAAACCTGCAGCGTGTTGAAGGCAAAATGGATTCATTGAAGTATCAGAAATCCTAGGAGATAAAGGCATGCCGTCTGTGAGGAAGCTGAAGCTTGGGCATCATTGGATCTTCCAACAGGACAATGATCCCAAGCATACCTCAAATTCCACCAAGGCTTGGTTGCAGAAGAAGTCCTGGATGATTCTACAGGGCCATCACATTCACCTGACTTGAACCCCATAGAAAATCTCTGGTGGGATTTCAAGAAGGCGGTTGCAGCACGCAAACCCAAGAATATTACTGAACTGGAGGCCATTGCTCATGAGGAATGGGCTAAGATTCCTCAGGAATGCTGCCAGAAGCTATACATCTCATTTGCAGCAGGTCATAACAGCAAAAGAATACTTTACTGGGTACTAAAGATGCTTGCCATGAAGGGGTTGAATAATTTTGAAACTGGAGAAGTCATTATAAGTTGCATTTTCAGTTGAATTTGGGGAAACCAATTGAAGCATTCCTTGTGTTCAACTATTTAATTTACTTTTCTTTGATTTTGTTCATTGCAAACAGCTGAAAGTCTGTAAATGTTGACAATAAACCTGATTTGCTATAACTATAACTGTCACATTTAGAAGTTTGTTATTTGCTATTAGGGGTTGAATAGACTAGTGACACTCATTATATTTAATACATTCACAATAGAGTTACTGGTTTGGGCAGCTGACGACTACTCTGGGAGATTAAAAACAAAAACAGTCAGGTCGATGGTAAGGAATTGCAAGCCAAGTGTACGTCGTTATTCTGGAAATATATGCAGTTACATGAAGCCAGTTCTACAGTCTACTGCACATGATATTAGGAAAAGTCTTTTTTTTTCTTTTGTGTTAATGGAATGGTGACACTTTAAACAATTGTTTTAATAAAATTGTTTGGATTATTTTAAGCACTTCTAGAGGTATTGCACGGTACTGCTTTTTTTTAATCCCATAGGTTCCTAAGGAATTCTGACCAATTCCAACCACAATACTCACCTGCGATATTTTCAAATGAACTTAGTATTTATAAACAAATAAGTAGTTTAAAACACATCAGTTCTGTCCAGAGTAAAGCAGCTGATAATGATAAATGAATGACTTTTTTGTAGGTTCCTGTGAGTCCCAGTCCCAGCACACACTTTAGTTATGTTGGGAGTATACACATTTTTTATATTCAGCTTTGAAGCTGCAAATCTAATTAGTAGATTGTGTGCGGTTGTTATTTGAAGTATGGTTTGACACTTTCTTTGCTGTTGTCTACATGTTTTTAAATGCACTAATAACATGGCCTTAAAAAACAGTAGTCAGCTCGTCTACTACTGCAAGAACACTTTTGGAATGAAATGGAATGCCGACTGCACCTCAGGTCTCTTCACCCAACATCATTGCCTGACCTCACTAATACTCTTGTGGCTCAATTTGCAAATCCCTACAGCCATACTCCAAACTCTAGTGGAAAACCTTCCCAGATGAGTGAAGGTTATTATAACAGCAAAAGGGGGACCAATTCTGTGTTAATCAACCATGGTTTTGGAATGGGCACCTGTAAGTGTGATGGTCAGGTGTCCACATACATTTGGCCATATAGTGTATATGGCTTGATGAGAGTAGCATCATCCATTGTGGTACTGGATCTGATGGAGGTACTGTTTACCTGAGGGGAGCTTCTAAAACAGATAGATCCCTGGATCTATGGCGTCCACTGTGATTTTATTCAGCTTGCTTCTTGGCCCTGATGTCATGCAGCTTATGAATTGAGAGCTGCTGCTGTTCACTCAGCTTTTCTGCTGTGCACACAATTCATTGGCCTTTAAACAGGAGGAGGCTGAGCTGAATCACACTGTTATTGTGCCCAGTGTTACCGGGATAATCTCCGGATCTACCATGAATAATTGAATCAATAAATAAATTACCTTAATGTGAATATAGTTCTTGGGAGTAGATGTTCAGACCCTACTATATATGCTGAATTTTGATGTGCTTTTTCATCAGCAGAAGAAAAAAAATAGTAATAATAACCAAGCAAACAAATGTCAGGTATGCACTTCAATGTGCCCTTGCATTTACACTGATTCTCATTGTCAACATTGTATTAATAATCACCATCATATCTTTCAAACATAATCTCAGCTAAATTTGAACTCAATATTAGATCAAATTCTTGTTTCTCTCCTCCAGCTGTTCGTCATCGATAATGGCGCAGACGACTGGCGCATCGCCATGACCATGGAGAGAGTATTGTTGATCGCGCTGGAGCTGCTGGTCTCAGCTGTGCACCCAGTGCCTGGAGACTTCAAATTTGTGTGGCGCGCTCGACTCGCATTCACCTACATCCCCTCGCAGGCGGAGGCTGACCTGGACATGGTTCTTTCTGTGCCCATGTTCCTCCGACTCTACCTCATCGCCCGTGTAATGCTCCTCCATAGCAAGCTGTTCACCGATGCCTCCTCCAGGAGCATAGGGGCTCTCAACAAGGTCAGAGGTTAAAGGTCAATGAGGTCAGGGATGCGTTTTCACAAGATACATCTTGTGGGCTTTGATTTAAAGAATGATGATTAGCATTGTGTTAACCCTCATGTCTTCATGTACTTGGTACTGACCTGAGCCATCTCTTTTGATTTTATAGATCTACAATTGAAAAAAAAGCTTATTGTAAAATAAGAAACAAACATTGTCTTCATCCCAGTCTTCATAATCATATAAAATCATGTTTTTGGTTGCAAAGTTTTTTTAAAACAGTTTTTATTCCACCTTTTTACCTCATAGTAAAATAATCTCAACATAAATATGACAGGCATGTTCCATGTCCTTTTACTTGTGGATTTTGTTTTTTGTCTTTGCTGGTTGTTTGGTTGTTTTTCTCATTGTCTTCTTTCTCAGTGTTTCAGCTGTCTGGTTCTTCCTTCTCCTTTCTCACCCGATTTCTTAATTCAGGCGTTTCTTAATGCTGCCCAATCTTGACGTCCATTTTTTGCAACTTATTTTTCTTAGATCTAGTCTAACATCCTCTCCTGAATAATTTTTGGAATGTTGACCCTGCAAAACTAGCAGATACACATTTACTGGCACAGACTGCAGAGGGTGAAGTAAACTAATAATTTCATAATGTGGTCTCAGGGATAAGCCACCTTTGGTGTGAGAAAGGTGCTACATAATTTAGATGTTACATTCATAATATACAGATGTTATCTTTTTTTCTGCTCCAAATTGCCTTCAGAACATTTTGCACAAGGTCCTTATAATACAGTGGGGGAAATGAGTATTAAATGCGTCAAACTTTTTTTTCAGTGAATATATTTCCATTGAGGCTATTCACATGAAATTTTCACCAGAATTTGGTATTAACTCAAGAAATCCACACATATAAAGAAATCCCAACATTAAAGTCCTTAAATGAAGTTATGTGTAATAAAGAGGAATGACAAAGGAAAAAAGTATTGAACACGCTAATTAAAATTTATTTAATACTTTGGAGAAGCCTTTGTTTGTAATGACAGTTTCAAGACGCTTCCTGTATGAATAAATTAATGGGCCACAGTATTCAGGTGTGGTTCTAAACATATTGTCTTTAAATCTTGTTCAGTTGAATTCAAGTCAGGTGATTGACTGGGCCATTCTAACATCTTAATTTTTTCCTCTGAAAAATTGAGTTTCCATTGCTGTGTGCTTTGGATCATTGTCCTGCTGGAAGGTCTACCCACGTCTCATCTTCATCATCCTGATGGATGGCAGCAGATTCTTCTCAAGAGTCTCCCGGTAAAGGGCTCCATTCATCGTTCCTTCAATTATATGAAGTCTGCCAGTACCATGCGATGAAAAACAGCCCACACTATGATGCTTCCACCTAGAAACTTCACTGTTGGTATAGTGTTTTTAGGGTGATGTGCAGTGCCATTTCTTCTCCAAACATGGTGTGTAGTTTGAGAGCCAAAACATTCAATTTTGCTCTCGTCTCCCAGTATTTCATAGGCTTGTCTAAATGAGTTGTAGCAAACTTTAAACTTTAAACATGCCTTTTCATTAGTAACGGAGTCTTGCGGGGTGAGTGTGATCAGTGGAGTGCATTACCTATTGTTTTCTCTGTGCCTCCAAGTGTTTCTGGAGCTCGGCTCTTGGGCTACTCTTCTGACTATTCTTCTGACTCCCTGGTCAGAAATGTTGCGAGGAGCTCCTGTGCGTGTCCGGTTGACAACGGAGTGATGTTGCTTCCACTTGTGGATAATGGCCCCAATGGTGCTTACTGGAGGATTCAGAACTTTTGAAATACGTCTGTATCCGATTCCATAAATATGTTTTGCAACAATAATGTTGCGAAGGTCTTGGGAGAGCTCTTTGCTTTTAACCGTTATGAGATGTTTCTTGTGTGACACCTTGGTAACGAAAAGCCTTTTTATAGACCATCAGTTTACTAACCCATGAAATTAATTTGCACAGATAGAAGGTATAATTACTTACAGATTTCAGCTGGTTCCTTGCCTTACCTTGCCTTGGAGAACTGCTTTTTCTTAGCGTGTTCAATACTTTTTTCCTGTGTCATTCCACTTTATTACACATAACGTTATTTATGGACTTTAATGTTGTGAATTCTTAATATTTCCGGATTACTTGAGTTAATATCGATATCTGGTGAAAATTTCATGTGAATAGCCTCATTGGATATATATTTACTGAAAAAAATGTTGATGCGTTCGATACTTATTTCTCCCAGTGTATATACTGTAGGGAGAAATTAAGTTTAAGCATGGATAATGGTTAGTCAGATTGTACCTGGTAATGAAATAATTTCAAATTAATAAATTGTGTCCAGTTGGTTCCCCAGTGGACTAGTAGCTAGCATGCGACATTCTCACCAACACAGCCTGGGTTCAATTCCCGGTCACTGGAGGGTTGCACAAGCCAGTGCACTCTCCATGCCAGTTCCAAGCCTGGAATATGGGGAGGGTTATGTCAGGAAGGGCATCCGTCATAAAACTTGTGGATAATGGTTAGTCAGCTGGTCAGTCAGTAGAGAGCAGAGAGATAGCAGTCAGACAGATTATGTAGATTCAGTGACCTATTATAGAGAAATAGCACACCTCCAAAATGCCACAGTATTTCATGGACCCTTTAAATAATTGTTTCTATTTGTTATGACCATCAAATGATTTATGAAGTTGTTGTTTTTTTTCAGCTATAGCTGATTTTCTGATTAATTACTGGGAGTGTAGGTTAGTTTCTGTCAGACTCTTTGTTGATACAACTGATTGATGTTCTTCATCATTAGACCTGCTAGTAGAACATCTTTAGGATATGTTGATAAATGACTGTTTCAGCCAGAGGTGCTTGACATTATAGATTTGGAGGGTTGTGCTCGGTTGACCTTAAATTCCAACAGTTAACATACCTGTGTACTTGTATACTCGCTCAAACCCTGATAAACATGTAAAAAGTTGTGTAGAGGGGGTGAATCTAGGTCTGTCTGAGTCTCTCTGGCTCTAGTTATAGATGAAGAGCACAATGGTGTTGTCGTCAACTGTACTTCAGTGAACATGGCTGAATAATGCAAATGAATGCAAACAAATTTCCTTGGTGAAAAAAAGTAGGCTGTGTCAAAACTCCCGATAAGCTTGTGTGTCTGTCTATGGTTTCTCATTAGGTGCACTTTAACACACGGTTTGTGATGAAGACTCTGATGACTATCTGCCCGGGCACAGTGCTTCTGGTCTTCAGCATCTCCCTGTGGATCATTGCAGCCTGGACTGTACGAGTATGTGAGAGGTGAGAGATAATGCTCTTTGACATTACCTCCCATGGCAGCGACATATGCATTTGTGATCGTGTCCCACAGCTTTTTCATATTACCTATGTTTGCGGTTCAAAAGGTTGCAGACTGTGCCAAGCCCTGAGGCCACAGCGTGGGCATCCCTGCTTCTGACTAGGCTGTTGCCATGGTAACAGAGCATGTGATACACTCTGGATGTATTTATGCATTTATTAGATGCTGGAGGATTCCCCAGTTTGAAGCAGTGGTTTTCAGTGTGTTTCCATGCATGGAATGATGGGTGATATTCATTCACTTCAACTTTGAGAGACAACTCTGCAGGTCAAGTTTGCATGGAGATTCCCAAGGGCTTGGACTGTGTTGCTAAATTTAGGTTGAAACACAGGAAAAGAGTGCCAGTGAAGTAGGAGTGGAACATTATGGAAAAATTCACCAATCCTAACCCAATATTATTTGGCCAAGGAAATCGCTAAGATATTGTTTTAAATTACATGTACAGAAGTTCTATGAGTGTTCCATAGTTTAGCTATATAATGTAGAAATAGTTGTCTCTATTTATGAATTATTTTAAACATATCATTTTTAAAAAATACTGCCACACATTTCAAGCACTGCTCTGCACCTAGAAATAATGGTATCTGTGCCTTTAGTATTGTCATGTACCGGAATGTAATGGAAGTTAGGACGGATGCAAGTGCAGTAAAAGACTTTTATTATAGAGCGAGGCAGGCAGACAAATCCAAAATGGTAATCCAAAGTGTGGTCTAATAACAGACAAAAGGTCAGGCGATATACAAACGGGCATAAACTGGGCGAGGCTGAAATCCAAAAACGAGAAACAAGGTCAACAACATGAATCAAAACGAGAAACGAGAAACAAAGAACACCTGCTTGGTATAGAGATAAACTCAATACTACACAATGTGCACAGAGACACGAGGGGTTTATATGACAAACGTAAACATGGGTTAAACACGGATAGCTGAAAACGATGACACACATTCTGGAAACAACCAATGACAAAACAGGGTCAGAGAGGGAACATGACCACAACAAAAGCACATGTCCAACGTAAACAAAGTCACTGTCATTGAAGACCGAAAAGCATGCGTTCGCGCATCTGGCTCGTGCATGAGCATACGCTTCGGTTTTCCGAGCACACTGCAATAGTGCAGCGCTGACTCAAGGGGAAATCGTGACAAGTATATACAGTCAGGTCAATGAATATTTGGATATTGACAATTTATTGTAATTTTAGCTGTCTACCACAATATATTGGAGTTGGAATTAAGTAATGAATGGAGTGCTCAAAGTGCGGACTTTTAATATGTGAGAGTAGGTACACCCAAATTGGGTGAACAGTGTAGGTATTACAACTATTTTCATACATAGCCCCCAGTATTATGAGCTCAAAAGTAATTTGACAAACTAACATAATCGTAAATGGTCATTTTTAATAATTGGCTGCAAATCCTTTGCAGTCAATGATTGCCGGAAGTCTGGAACCATTGACATTACCAGACATTGGGTTTCCCAGCTAATGCTCTTCCAGGCTTTAACTGCAGCTGTATTCACTTTCTACTTGTTCTTGGGGTGTTTTGCCTTCAACAAGTGAAATGCATGCAAGTGATGTCCAATGAGATATGAAGCATTTGGCTGAATCTCAGCAGATTTTATATCCCTAACCACTTCAGAATTCATCCAGATGCTTTTCGCAGTAGTCACATCATCAATAAATACAAGGGAATCAGTTCCATTGGCAGCCATACATGTCCATGCCATAAGATGAGGTGGTATGCTTCAGATCATGAGCAGTTCCATCCTTTCTCCATACTCTTCCCTTCCCATCATTCTGGTACAAGTTGATCTTTGTCTCATCTGTCCATAGGATGTTGTTCCAGAACTGTACAGGACTTTGGGTTTGTTTGGGGTTTTTTTTTTAGATGTTTTTAGAAAACTTTGGTCTAATCAGGTCTGTCTGGGTTTACCAGACATTTGTAAGCATCAATATTGTTTGTATCTTTTGGTAAACCCTCTGTATTTACTCTGGCGAAGGCTTCTCTTGAGTGTTGACTTTGATACAGATACGTCTACCTTCTGGAGGGTGTTCTTGATCTGACCAACTGTTGTGGTTTTTCTTCATCAGAGAAAGAACTCTTCTGTCATCCACCACAGTTGTTTTCTGTGGTCTTCCAGGCCGTTTGGTGTTCTTGAGCTCACCAGTGTGTTTTTACTTTTTAAGAATGTACCAAATTTATTTGGCCACAGCTAATGTATTTGCTATCGCTCTGTTACTTTTGATTTTTCAGCCTAATGATGGCTTGCATCACTGGCAGTGACAGCTCTTTGGACTTTATATTGAGAGTTAACAGCAACAGATCCCAAATGCAAAAGTTCATACTAGAAATCAACTCTAAAACTTCTATCCGCTTAATGGGAGAATAGCACACACCTGACTATGGGACAGCTGAGCAGCCGATTGTCCAATTACTTTTGGTCCCTTTAAAGGCGGGGGGGGGGGGGGGGGGCGGGGGGTGTTTGTCCTTTACTACCAACACTGTTCACCTGATTTGGATGTAAATACCCCCTAATTAAAGTGGAAATCTGCACTTATGGTCATAATTTAATTTCAACTCAATATACTGTGGTAGACAGCTAAATTAACTCTAGTTTTTCTACAATATACAGTATATTTACATCCACTTGAGTGCAGACATTTGTATTATTGTACTTATTCCAGAGGTCTCCTGCTATTTGTTTAGATTTTTATTTTCCCAGTTATTTTTCCTCCCCTTTTTCTTTGTGTCTTCCATTTCTAATTTTTTAACTGTAGGCAATACTCTTCGTATACCTTCTTCCTGCCCTGCGAGTCGACATTTTCGAAATAACAGCAAATGAGAGTTTAAGAGATGTCACTTTTGTCTATTTGGATTTTTAATGAGTTAAACAAGAATTGACAAAGTGCAGGTGTTGACTGTTGTAAGTATTAGACAGCTTACATTCAAATAAATTAAACTGCTCAGAGGAGAGCAGTAATCATTCATCTTAATGACGACATCAAACTGACTAAACATGACCCTGTTTAGAGATGAGGAGAGATGAAGTGACTCTTCCTGTTGGATTTCTGTTCGTTATGGGCTCCAGGTGTGGCTCCAAGACCAGTGGTACTTTATATTTGACTAGTAATTAAACTTAATTGGGAAAAAATGATATCCTCAACCAAGATTATATAATGCTTCACTAATGTAAGTAAAAAAATATAATGAGGCAAAAAGCAATATATCTAATCAGATAATAATAAGATGAATATCAGGGGTTAGTTATTACAGGAACAATTATGACTGTGTTTGGAATATTCTGCAGTCAAATGGTATTACTATAATAAGGACTCAGACTTTTGGAGCCTACTGTGTATGCAGTGTTTTGGCCCTGAGTGCCACTCATGAGTCCTTGCATTGAAAATCAGTTTTAGTAATTACTTATTCTTACAGGGATGCAGGAAGACATTTTACACTGGAGGTGCTGGAATTTTAAGCAGCATACATGTGGTGTATGCTAAGACGTTACACCACATTGTGTTGATTACAATGATATAAGTTTGGTTAAACTCTCAAAGCTGAATGTGTTGGTTAATTTTCTATATCAGCACGGCTCTGACAGGAGTTACGACTGTAACATGTATGAATGATAGATTTATATTAATGTAATATTAATGGCCATGGGGAAAAAAGAAAGTAAGAGAACTGTGCGTAAACAAATGAGCTCAAACACCATTGAACTGAAGCAATGTTGTAAAGAAAAGTGGGCCAACATTTCTCTAAAATGATGTGAGACTGATAAACTCCTACAGGAAAAGTTTCCTTCAAGTTACTGTAGCTAAAGGGGATCCTACGTGTCACTGAATTATAGTGGACTTATTTTTTTCACAGCTGGTTTATGACTACATATTGAAATCTGTTATGGTTTTTTGCTGTTTTTAGAAGTTGGTGAGGACCAAACAATTGTTATTTAGTCTCCGGATAAATGAAGACCTAGAACTGAATGAGGGTGTACTCTCTTTCTCCTTTGACTGTACTCGATTTAGTACGTTATTGTTGCTATAGCAACAGCTCATTCATAGGGATTTGTTATGGAAGATGCTCTGCATAATCTATGCTTAATAAGAAACAAATTTAAAATGAGTTGTTTAACAAATAAAAGCGTATAATCATTGATATGGTGATGTTTTTTGTTAGGAGGCATTTATTTCTTATTTATGGAAGGGGTCTCGAGACTACGTGCTTTGTAACAGTCAGTAGGATTTCCGACACGGAACATAATTCCTGTTATCGATAACATCATAGTAGTTATATAAAATGGCTGCTTGTCATTTCGCAGAGAAGCCCGAACGTGTAAAACTCCTTTTGCAAGACTTGAGTCTCACAGACATTCCATAACATTTTACAGTTAAAAAGCATGATGAAGCTCCCTGGTGCAACAGAAAAATGTTCTCGCTATCCTCTGGAGCCTCAGCTATATAAAATTGCTTGTACTCTCGAGTGTTAGGGATGGAATACTCTCCCCTATCAATCACAGCGACACTAGCCAGTCATGGGCGTCTGTGAACTCATGCATGTGGAACAGTGCTGATACATGTAACACTTTCCTCCAAGTGTGTTCCACGACCCTGTGACCCAGCATGAGCAGCAGTTTGAAAAGATGCAGTTAGTTAGCTTCACGTGTCTCAGACGAAGCACGTGTTAGCCTTTACCCTACCTGGTTGGTAGCTGTCATTGGATAGGGGAGGCCTGACTGGTGAATGCGGAAAAAGCATGATGTGTCAATCATTAATAGAATATAAATTGTAATCATTTGATAGATGGTTGTGGCATAAAAGGAACATGCAAACTACCAAAAACTACTCAAAATACTCCAGTTTAAAGTTTGTTCACTTCTTCATTTGTTTATCTATATATAATTATTATGGTAGCAGTTGCACTTGCAGAATCTAGAAAGTCGTGGGCCTCGTCAACACCCTTACTTCCCATGTCTTTGTATTCTAGACACTTTGTAAGAAGTGTTTCCTGATAAAGGTTACCCATCAAGAACCTACGGCACTGTAAAATGCTCTCTCTCTCTCTCTCTCTCTCTCTCTCTCTCTCTCTCTCTCTCTCTCTCTCTCTGTCTGCCCCTCCCTCTCTCTCTCAGGTACCATGATGCTCAGGACGTGACCAGCAATTTCCTGGGAGCCATGTGGCTCATCTCCATCACCTTCCTCTCCATTGGCTATGGAGACATGGTGCCTCATACCTACTGTGGCAAGGGAGTGTGTCTTCTGACTGGCATTATGGTACACACACACACACACACACACACACACACACACACACACACACGCAAGCGCACACACCAATTTTGCACTAGGTCTGTAAATATTACTCAGACATTGCACTGCATTAACATGGCTACATATTATTACGTGACATGCAGACTGGCAGAATATGTGATGAAGAATATGGCAGAATCAGTAAAGGCAGTACTTCTATGTGACCCGGTTTTGCTAGCACTCAAATAATGCACACTGGAAGTTTCTAATGTGGTGAGAGGCAGCTGGAATATATAACCATTTACTATATCATATTGCGGTAGCTTGAATGGATCTGCTAATGTGTTCTGGCTAGAATAGATTTGCTAATTTGTGCTCCTTGGTTCTTTCTGTCTGGCACTCTCGCTCTCTCTCGCGCTGTCTGTCTGTGTGTGTGTGTGTGTGTGTGTGTGTGTGTGTGTGTGTGTGTGTGTCTGTGCCTCTGCATTGTTCCCCTCTGCCTAAAGGGAGTTCTCTGTCAGAGGAATACTGTGAAGAGGAGCCTGGTTGTCTTTCTTCATATTGCATGTATATGTGTGTTTCAGGAATTAGTGTTTGTGGTTACATTTGCTCTGTGGATGCTTCATGGTGTTGTGAGAACATGTCCCCTACTCCTGTCTATCTGTCAGCCTCGCTCTCTGTTTCTCTCTCGTATACACTGCACATATGCACAAACATGCACTTAGTCACTCCATGCAGATAGTTTGCTTACATTCCAGTCCTTTGCTTTATCTCTCACTCACGCTCGTTGTCTTTCTCCTTCCCACACCTATTGTACTGTATATTTGCACGTATACTTCCACACACACACACACACACACAAGGACATATGTGCACAAACACACAGGCGCACACAAAACCCCAACCTAATATAGCCTCTGTTTAGCCAACCTAATATAGCCTCTGCCTTACACCCACACATCATAGACCAACATAGATCATAGAGAAACTATTGCTAGGGTTTTCAAATAATTTTTCATGACAGTTGCGTGTCATCCATTTTGTGTTTTGGGAAGGTGTAGGATACTGTGGCTACAAGGTAAGAAATGTCTTGCAAGAATGAAAGAAACTGACAGTGAGAAAGACAACAGAACATGATTTCTTTTCTTGTCCTGAGTGATTGTAATGACTTTCTATAGGTGGAATTATGGGACTTGTTGCTATGACAACACTGAAGGCCAACTGGGTTGGAATATACCACTGCCCCAAAGGAGTGGGGGATTGGGGGGGAGGGTGTTAGAAGACTGGCACATGGGTCTGGATGCCAGGGCGATCTATTGCTTGCTCATTGGGAGCTATCAGCCTCTCTGTATTTATTTTCTCTCTCTCTCTCTCTCTCTCTCTCTCTCTCTCTCTCTGTCTCTCTCTGTCTCTCTCTTTCCTTCGTTTCAAAACCACATAAGGCAGAGCTAAACAGTCTGTTAGCTACAGTTAGGTTATACTTTCTTTGGCATTTTGTGCAATTCTTACACCCGAGCAGAAGAACTGTTGTTTTAATTTTGTAGTCCTCTAAAATAGACTGATATGTATTCATGAAAAAGCACTATAATTCCTACACAGTTCAGAGGAGAGTATGATGTGAGTGACTACTGATAGGGCCACATTATTACCACTTGAGCAGCTGGAACAGGCAGAGCTTTATTGTCTGAATGGAAAACATTTAATATAAAATTTTGTCCCAGAAGTGGGCGATTTTCCAGAATGTATTTAACAGTAAGAATAATTAAACACGATTCTTCCTCTTCTTCTTCTTCTTCTTCTTATTATTATTATTATAGTTTTTTTGTTTCTTAAATAACAACACTTTTTAAAATCTATTTATCATTAGCTTAGATTTTGTGGCACATCCACCATACAAGTTGCTGTGAATTAGATATTGCTCTAAAAACGATGTAGTAGAACAAGCACAGCTGCTGTTTAATCAACTGACCATTTGAGAATTCGAAATGCTGTAGTGATTATTTCCTGATTAAAGCTTTTAATATAAATGACAGTGAAACAAAACAAAATAAGAATAAATACCCCAAATTCTAAAAGAACAGAAGCTATGCTGAACGCAGTAAAAGAAAGAAAGAAAAAATTTATATATATATATATATATATTCCTTTAAGCAGACAACACACAGTTGATCAAATGTTTTACACCGCATGGTGAATTATCATGATGTAGTGCAGTTGTTTAGAGAGCTGGCACACTTCCAATCAATGATAGAAACATTAATCCTGTTCAGTTTTAATGAATTCCAAGAGTGTGTTATGCAGTGAGTATGTGAACCAAAGCTAACGCACAGGCCTCAATCCAAACCAAACAACCAGCATCAGAATGCTTCATGTAGGAGAATCCTAAAGCTTTAGAACAATGAAAACAGCTAAAGATTTCAGATAAGCTATGGGAGGACTGGTCATTATTATAAGATGATGCAAAGTTTCTGCTCAGAATTCATACAGGACACTGAAACAGTTGTAGTTGAAAGAGTATTATATTTGTATATACCAGCACTTGTTACTAGGGCTGTAACTAAAGAGTACTGTTCATTTTTTTAATTTTATTTTGTTTACATTGGATACATTTCTTAGGATTAATAATTTAACAGCAGTCCGTTTCAGAAGAATCAAATCATATCTTTGGAAAACCCTTAAAACGTTTCCCATGAAGAGGCATTATGATTGAATTGATGCCAGATATGAGCAAATAGGTCCAGAGAAGTGGCCTTTGTTTTTATCATGTCTTTAGTGATTTTGGGTTGATGAGCTTGGGTCCATATCCATCTTCTGAGTGGTTTCAGTCTACACTGCACTGTGTGAGTACTCTTCCATTTCATTAGCCACTTTTTAAGCCAAATTCATCTAGCAGGCTGACAACCTCATTACCACCCCCTCTGATGGTTTTCCTTTCCCATTTGCTTTTCTTTCTACTGTATGTTTTCCTCCTTCTTCCCCAGATTCATCTCTTTCTCTCTTCCCCTACAATGTGATCAGTGGGTTCTCTACAGCGCTCAAATTTTTGCTTTTATCACTCTGTCCTGTTTGGTATAAAGTGATTGGAGGTTTGTAAAAGTATGTGGTAAATGTGACATATTGAAATCTGATGCATCTATACAGCAAGACTGATGTTTAGAAAGCATCTTAAAATGGGACTGTGCTTCCAATTCGGGACTATTCTGCCATTTCTTCATCACTATGAGGGGAAAAAAAGATTCCTCAAAACTTCTTTCCTCTCATTTGTACTTACTTTTCTCTCTCTCTTTCATCGTTTATGTCTTTATCTCACTCCTGTCATGGAAAATCAGAATGGCTATACTCTTCCTTTTGTTATATTCTCTTGTTCATTTTCTCTCTCTCTCTCTCTCTCTCTCTCTCTCTCTCTTTCTTTCCCTATGTATCTACCAGGGGGCAGGCTGCACAGCGCTGGTTGTTGCCGTGGTAGCAAGGAAGCTGGAGCTTACCAAGGCTGAGAAGCATGTGCACAACTTCATGATGGACACACAGCTCACAAAACGGGTACACACACACAAACAAACACAAACACGTATATAGTATGCTGTCCACCTCACAGGGTAAAAGAGAACATTTACATATATTAGGACTGCAATTATATACTAGTATGATGTTTACAACAGTAAGGAGATTTCCCTTTAAACACACTATAAGATTTTGAAAACCTGGTTGTTGTCTTAGTTACAGAAAAAAATTAACTGTTATTTTGATAAAATAATGAAGATGAAGAGGCATCCTTTTAACAAGTCAGTTAACAGCAAACATCAAATATCCCAACAGCTTTCATTACCAAGCGTTTGATTATTACTGGGCCATAGAACCCTAACACTATATTGAGATTTGTAAAAGCACTGTGTTATGCAGACAACAACCCAAACCAATGTTTCAGTTAGATCACAGTATTGCATAACAGCCACTAACATAACAGCCCTCTCTCTTCTTCTCTCTCTACACATCACTCCATCTCTCTCTCTCTCTCTCTCTCTCTCTCTCTCTCTCTCTCTCTCACTTTCTCTCTGACTCTCTTCTCTCACCGTCCTTTCCTCCCTTCCTCCTTTCAGGTCTGTTTTAATTTTTCATGTAGTTGAAAGTCCCACGCTTCAAAAATAGCTCCCACTATCAAATATGTAGGTTCTATCATTGCCCGCACAGTAGCTAGAGAGGATATCCAGCGATCAATAATTGCATCTCAGATAAAGATAACAATATTTATTGGAATATTGTTATCTTTGGAAGCGTGTCATCTGTGAATTGGGGAACGCTAAATGCCTTAAATGCCTTCAGAAAAAGATAGAGTGAGACAGGGAGGGAGCATGTGAAAGGAATCCATGTTTTTTTTCCCGTATTATTATTTCACAAACAGATGCCTCCGCCATACAATTCTGTGGATTAATACATCGAGTCGGCCGATACTATGGTTACGAACGCAGTTACTGTCAGAAACATGACCAGAACTTTGAATAAATGTAATGATTACATCATAGCACAGTTGCCCTGGAGACGGAGTTTACCTTGAACTGGAGAGGAAAAAGAAAAATGGGTGGGTGTTTCCTTCCACTCATCTCTCTTTGATTAACATACTGTACATTTCGAATCAAAGCAAAGATGGCTCATTTCTGTTAGCAACACACATACACTCCTGAACAAAAAAGCACTGATGTAAATGGTTATGTATGCATTGCATTTTACATTTTGAATTTTGATCCAACGCATCCTATGATAAGATAAATCAGGGAATCCAATTAAGGAATGGCTTCTTTTCATGTTTATATAGCATTCTAAACTTTAATTTCTAAAGTTTCAACTTTTTCTTTTTTTTTTTTTTAACCCACAAATCTAAGGCCCTAACTGGAACAGGTACTACACAGTTCCTTATCAGAAAGTAATTGCATTTTACAGCAGTGTGAATCTGGCAGGAAAACGGATCACGTCACTGACTAGCAGGGCTCAAGAACACACAACAGAGTCCAAGTCCAAATAAAAACAACAGAGCTTCAATTAAACGTAAGG
Source organism: Ictalurus furcatus (assembly GCF_023375685.1). NCBI lineage: Eukaryota > Metazoa > Chordata > Actinopteri > Siluriformes > Ictaluridae > Ictalurus > Ictalurus furcatus. The sequence continues at coordinate 8,699,539 of NC_071255.1, read as the reverse complement.
AAATGCTTTAAATAAAATCCAACTCAAATTAGGGTTGCCCTATGGGTAGTGTTGCTGCCCCACAGCTCCAGGGTCCCTGATCCCGAGTGCGGGTTACTTTCTGTGTCCACGTGGGTTTGCTCTGGGTTTTCTGGTTTCTTCCCACCCCCCAAAAATATGCCAGTAGGTGTATTAACTATTCTTATTTACTCTACTATAATTAAGTGCAAATGAGTGTGTGAATTTTGTGAAGTTTGTCCATGGTGTCCTGAAATGGACTGTTATCCCATCTAGGGTGGGTTTTTTTTTCCACCTTGCATCTAGTTCCTGAGAGTCTACACAACTCTGACCAGTGAAGTAATGAAGGAACAATAAATGAACTAAGATCCAAAAGCTCAGTTTCTAAGTCTATGTTCTCCAGCTAAGTAGCATTCTGCTCACCCAGCCCTGTACGTGTAACTTAAGCAAGCTGTCAGGATTCCTCTACAAAGATATGCGAGTGGAAGTGAGCTTCTCTAACCCCACAGGACTAGCTAAAAAATACTTCTGAATCTTCTCTTTCTGGACCCTTAGCACGACCTCTAAAGCACTTACAGATCTGATGAAGTTTTGTCTGAAACATTGCTTCACTGGAAAACTTTGTGTACTTTACCTCTACCGTTATATACACCGATCAGCCATAACATTAAAACCACTGTCACGTGACGTGAATAACATTGATCATCTCGTTACAGTGGCACCTCTGAATATATTAGGCAGCAAGTGAACAGTCGGTTTTCTAAGTCGATGTGTTGGAAGCAGGAAAAATTGGCAAGCGTAAGGATCTGAGTGACTTTGACCAGGGCCAAATTATGATGGTTAGACGACTGGGTCAGACCATCTCCAAAACGGCAGGTCTTGTGGGGTGTTCCTGATATGCAGTGATTTGTACCTACCAAATGTGGTCCAAGGAAGGACAACCGGTGACAGGGTCATGGGTGCTCAAGGCTCACTGATGCGCATTGGGGAGCATGGGGTCATGGGTGCCAAAGGCTATGGGGAGTGGAAACTAGCCCGTCTGGTCCCATACCACGGAAGAGCTTATACTGTAGCTCAAATTGCTAAGAAGTGAATGATGGCTATGATAGAATGGTGTCAGAACACAGTGGGGCTGTGTAGCAGCAGACCAGTCAGAGTGCCCATTCTGACCCCTGTCCATCACCGAAAACATCTACAATGGGCATGTGAGCATCAGAACTGGACCATGGAGCAATGGAAGAAGGTGGTTTAGTCTGATTAATCACGTTTTTTTACATCATGTGAACAGCCAGTTGCATGTACGTTGCTTACCTGGGGAAGAGATGGCACCAGGATGCACTATGGGAAGAAGGCAAGCCAGCAGAGGCAGTGTGATGCTCTGGGCAATGTTCTGCTGGGAAACCTTGGGCCCTGGCATTCATGTGGATGTTACTTTGAGATGTACAGTACCAGCTACCTAAACATTGTTGCAGACCAAGTACACCCCTTCATGGCAACGGTATTCCCTAATGGCAGTGGCCTCTTTCAGCAGGAGAATGTGCCTTGTTTATTTAAAACAGGCCATCAATCAAAAACCTGAAGCAAAGTCAGTGTCAGAAACAGGCAGTGATTCAGGCGATCAGCAAACCACATAGAATAGGAAAAATCATGAAGCAAGGTAACAAAACACAGTCAAAACCATAATAGCAAGATAAACAACAAAGGCAAAAATACACTGAGTGTTATTCCACAACTGGCTTAATGCCCAGTGTGTTTAGGTGTATATAGGCGTGTATATAATAGGGTATGCATGATTAAAAGTCAGGTGACTGATAGCGTGTGAGTGAGGGTGAGTGATGGGAGTTTGGCACCAAATCTGACACTGACGTGACACAGACTAGGCGTGTGTAGCAGAATCCAGCAGGACAAAACAAGAGAATGCAAGCAAATACAAGGTTTTTACGTAAATGTGCAGTTTTAAAGAAAGTCTCCTGCAGAAGCTCTTCGGAAAAGTTGCGGCAAAATACTCAAAAAGAAAAAAACGCACACAAAAGACTTGAAATTAACCACAAATGTCTGGACATAAGAAAAGGTAGCTAGACGTTTCTTCTTATCTCAGCATGGGAAACCAGTTAACAGTGGTGCACATTACTAATTTGCAGTATCTACAGCAAAGATGGACATTTGCAGACTCTGGCAACCGTGTTAATGTAATACATATCATTAAACCAAATCAGCACTATTTTGTTTTTTTACTAGTAGTCCAATTTAAATGCTGTCTTACTGAGTTTTACTAGTCACTTTATCCTGGTCAGGGTTACATTGAATCCGGAGTGTATCCCAGGAACACTGGGTGTGAGGCTTTACTGTGCTATGTACATATCATGATGGACAATCTGGCAAAACTATATCACAATATTTTCAGGTTGGACTATGATCCACAATCTTATTACACATATTTTTCATGTTGGTTTTTAAGTTTTAAAGTTACTGAATAGAGAAACCAAATTAATACTGATGAAAATATAGCTCTACAAGGAAACATTACCTCAAAGAAAAAGAATAACAGTCACCACAAGGCCAGAGTACCTTTTCAAACAAATTTCAAAGGTTTTTTTAAAAAAAGAAGAAAGTAATCAAGCATGGATGTAAAATAAAATCACATCACCTCTAAGTAATCTAATCTACTTACAGTCTTCAGTATTTAAAAGTGAAGTAAATGGAAAAGTAATATTGTGCTTAATAGGGTGTTTAATATTAGTATGTTTAGTGTGTAAATGCTGTATACGTTGGCTGAGTTGGTTTCCAATTTTTCCCAAAGTTTTATTGAAAACAATGTCAAAAATTTGTACTGCGCTCCTCTCTGCATTCTGTTTTCTCTCAGGATTCTCTTTACCACTGAGGAATGGCGGTGATTTTTTTTTTCCCCCCAAACCCTCATTTTCAGCTATTGTGATTGATACAGGTCAAACGCTTTAAATAATGTTCACATCAAACATCAGAATGGGGGGGGGGGGGGGGTTGGGGGGAATGTGTTCTCAGACACTGCTGATTTTCTGGGATTTTCACACACAAGAGTCTCTTGAGTTTATACAGAATGGTGCGAAAAATAAAAAAACATCCTGTGAGCGGAGGGTCTGCAGGCTGAAACACCTTGTTAATGAGAGAGGTCGGAGGAGAATGACCAGACTGGTCTGAGCTGACAGGAAGTCAGCTATAGTAACTCAGATAAGCACTTTTTATAACCATGTTGAGGTGGGTGGGCTTCAAAGGCAGAAGACCACATCAGGTTCCACTCCTGTCAGCCAAGAAGAAGAATCTGAAGCTATCATGGGATCAGACTCACTGAAACAGGTGATTTTTTCCCCCAGATCTTGCTCTACTCGGTTTCGATGAGCCCATGCCCATGATAGCCTCAGATTCCTGTTTTAGGCTGACAGGAGTGGAACCCAATGTGGTCTTCTGCTGTTGTAGCCCACCCACCTAAAGTGTTGATGTTTTTTGCATGCTGAGATGCTTTTCTGCTCGCCACAGTTGTAAATAGTGATTAATGAGTTACTATATCCTTCCTGGCAGCTCGAACCAATCTGTCCAATTCCCTCTGACCTCTTTTATCAACAAGGCATTTCCACCCACAGAACTATCGCTCACTCCATGTTTTTTGTTTTTCACATCATTCTCTATATATTCTTGAGACTGTTGTGTGTGAAATTTTCAGGAGATCAGCAGTTTCTGAAATACTCAAACCAGCCTTTCTGGTAAAACATCCACGCCATGGTTAAAGTTACAGAGATCATATTTTTCCCCATTCTGATGTTTGATGAGAACATTAACGGCCATTAATGTTCACGCATAAAACCACGCAGATACTGACCTGTATCTGCATGATTTTATGCATTGCGCTGCTGCCGCATGGTTGAACGATTGGATAAGTGCATAAATTAGCAGGTGTACAGGTGTTCCTATTAAAGTGGATGGTGAGTGTAAATGGCATTTTAAACTTCAACTCAAACTTTGAGGTGGGTCGTCTTGAAAGGCAGAAGACCACATAAGGTTCCACTCCTGTCAGCCAAGAACAAGAATCTGAGGCTATCATGGGCACAGACTCACTGAAACTGGACAGTTGAAGACTGGAAAAAGACCAGGTGATTTTTCCCCCCCCCAACCACTCATTTTCGACTATTTTGATTGGTATTATATCCTTTGACAGGTGAAAGGTCATGGCATCAGTGAAATCTTTCTAGCACTTAGAAGTAGTGTCATGAGGCATTTCCTTGCTCCAGCACTGTTTCTGGCCACGGTGCTGTTACACTCATGTGCTTTCCATGTGTGGCTTTCGGCACACATTTGGCGTGTTTCCTTGATGAGCTATACCTTTGCATATTTTGTGAACAACCATTATTGACGCTGTGTCTGTTGTGTAAAATCCAGCAGTTCCACATAACTGATGTTAAATGCTGCTGACAACTTGGGATGCCATGTCTGAGCGTTTTCAGCGCAACGGACAAAATGTGTTTAGTATCACGGTACACGTGATCTCAATGTAAAAACAGATTGTGGAGACATTTTAATCATTCATGATCTAAAATCGACATATCTCTCACACCTAGTGCTATGCAAATGACATGTTTTCCTTTCACAGTCATAATAATTTCCTGTGAGTCTGACTCTCTTAGAAGAATGGAGGAACCCCTGCTGGGAGCCTTTTTTTTTTTTTTCTTGCAGAGGAGCTTTGTGATAAAACAACTGATTTGTCTTGCATCCTTTATAAATAGCAGCAGAATGAAAAACATCACTTCTCACAATACTTTGTTTCAAATTATATGTCTTATGCAGTACTGACAGGATCATTACCATCTATCTAAATATAGCATAACAAATGTTTGATAGACTGTTGGCTTTATGAAATGTTACTATGATTGAAACCTAACTGACAGCCAAGCAATGTGGCAACAGCAGTTGAATATTTAAAAAAGTATTGTTAAAAATTCATTCAATTTCTATAGACTAAAATCTCAGGATAATATTAAATTAGGTTAAGATAATTCTATCTGAGATAACATGGAGATGACAAATGAGGAGTAACTGGAGGCTCGATATTTATTATAAAATGTCAAATGTAAATATAACGAATTTGACTAATTTATGAAGGTTATTTGCTCTTTTACAAAAAATAAGATGAGCCTATTAGTCTGTAGGCTGTGGATAAGCTAGACTTTTTTTTGTCACATTCATTATTTAGCCTATATATTTAATGTATTACATATTAAATTAAACGCAAATGAAATCAATAAATAGCAGTTGATTTTAGAAAATCGGTGCATTGTTGTCTTTCAGAGGAAATGGGAATAAAATCCTTAAATACAATTTTCCTTTTTTTTTTTTTTTTTTTTTTTTACTTTTGGGGTAATCAGATGTTAAAATGCTATAATTTTACTTTTTTACTTTATAATTAAGGAATGTTGGTACAGTTATGGCTCCTTTTAATGTCTACACTCACCATCCACTTTAATAGGAACACCTGTACACCTGCTCATTTATGCAGTTATCCAGCCAACCAATCATGTGGCAGCAGCACAATGCATAAATGCATATCATGCAGATACAGGTCAAGAGCTTTAGTTAATGTTCATATCAATCATCAGAATGGGGGAAGAATGTGATCTCTGTGACTTTACCCATGGTATAGTTGTTGGTACCAGATGGGCTGGTTTTGAGTATTTCAGAAACTGCTGATCTCCTGGGATTTTCACACACAAGAGTCTCTAGAGTTTATACAGAATGGTGCGAAAAATAAAAAGCATCCTGTGAGCTGAGGGTCTGCAGGCTGAAACACCTTGTTAATGAGGTGGGTGGGCTTCAATGGCAGAAGACCACATCAGGTTCCACTCCTGTCAGCCAAGAAGAAGAATCTGAAGCCATCATGGGCTCAGACTCACTGAAACAGTACATCTGAAGACTGGAAAAAGACCATTTTTTCCCCCCCAGATCTTGCTCTACTCAGTTTCGATGAGCCCATGCCCATGATAGCCTCAGATTCCTGTTCTTGACTGACAGGAGTGGAACCCAATGTGGTCTTCTGCTGTTGTAGCCCACCCACCTAAAGTGTAGATGTTTTTTGCATGCTGAGATGCTTTTCTGCTCGCCACAGTTGTAAATAGTGATTTATGACTATTACTATATCCTTCCTGGCAGCTCGAACCAATCTGTCCAATTCCCTCTGACCTCTTTTATCAACAAGGCATTTCCACCCACAGAACTATCGCTCACTCCATGTTTTTTGTTTTTCACATCATTCTCTATATATTCTTGAGACTGTTGTGTGTGAAATTTTCAGGAGATCAGCATTTTCTGAAATACTCAAACCAGCCTTTCTGGTACAACATCCACGCCATGGTTAAAGTTACAGAGATCATATTTTTCCCCATTCTGATGTTTGATGAGAACATTAACGGCCATTAATGTTCACGCATAAAACCATGCAGATACTGACGTGTATCTGCATGATTTTATGCAATGCGCTGCTGCCACATGGTTGAATGATTGGATAAGTGCATAAATTAGCAGGTGTACAGGTGTTCCTATTAAAGTGGATGGTGAGTGTAAATGGCATTTTAAACTTAAATTATTTTATTCATAGAAAAAACACAAATTTAAAAAAAAAAATCAAAACAAACTTTCAGCCTTATCCAAACTGGAGCACGCTCCTGAGTCCTACACAACTCCCTCTCTGATAGTAAGTTGCTTGCTTATAGTTTTTTTTAATTTATTTATTTTTTACACGTTATTATCTATTATTATTAGACTTGGATTGTGACTTGGAAACAGCACATTAATATAATCCTGCCGTTCATGTTCATCGAACTCGGGTCCGAGCCGTGCCATTATACAGAAATAATTCACAACTTCTGACCAATCAGATTTGGCATACCATTATGCCCTTAATTCATGAGTCTATATAGGTGTGTATTAGGCTGTGACAATCAGTACCTTTCCTGGGTATTAGTATGGACCTGATGACTCCCACATATCTTTCTCTCTCTATCAGATTAAACCTGTGCGGTAATGGCTGAAGGTTAACACTTGTATAATTAAAAACACTGACCTCTGCTATTTAATCAAAGCACTGTCATACTAAATCTGAAGCTAAAAAAGCATGCCCCCATGCCATCCAGTGGCCAGAGGAACACCGCCAAATCAGGATGCTATTAAATATGGGAAGCTTCTGTCTTCCCTGCACCACCCTTGCAAAGTCTCCTCAATCATTTTCCCTCAACCAATTTCTCTTTAGTTAATTAATCATTGGCAGTATGATATGTCAGTGGCACTAACCTACTGTACAGAAACAAGATTCAGATTTAACTGGAATCATGAGTGGATCTTTAAAATGGCAAATGAAACCACCATAATGGATACTACAGCTGTAACAGACACGTCCCTCTGATAATTTTGTCTCGAAAAGAAAAAAAGCAGACCTATAAAGATTCGTACTTAAAGTGCACCTGTTATGCTTTTTCATATATTACCATTCATGTAATGTGTTATATAGCTGTTTATATAGCTGTTTTGGTCCTGGACATGACGTTAAACTGCATCCAATAAGGACGTCGGCAGCAGGGCGTCTGATGTTGGTCTTGTAACAGATGAATCCTTTTTCTGATACAGAAAAGGTCAATGATACAGCCACCTTGCTGGCGTGCGGAGGAACCAGAGTGCTGGTCAACAAATGGCACCCCCAGACTAGTTAGTTTTGTCACTGCTGGACAACTTTCAAATCCGTCAAGGCTGTTACACCTGTGTGTACCACTTGAGTCTGGATCTGGAAGCCCAGAGAGACTGCCGGTTGGGGGCACTACACCGTCTGTCTTATTTCTGGGCAAGGAGTGTTGAGAGGAGATATAGCTGTTTGTGAATGTAAAAAAGTCTGCAACGTTTCAAAAATCACAGTGCACGACAAATGGAGCTATTGACTCCCAAAAGAAAGAACCGATTCTAAACAGCTGAAACGAGTCGTTAGTAATCCCAGACTTACTTCCTGTATGAACCTATGTAGGTTTGTAACAAAAAAACCACCTCTGGTCTTCATTGGCTGCTCGCGAGCAACGTGTACTTTGACCCGCCCTCAAACACTACAGTTCCGGTTGCGTCCTGAAATAGTTAGGTTCATGTCTAGAAGACGTCGTTTTCTGTGCTGCAAAACCAAAACCACTTTGCATGGACTCCCAAAGGATGAGGATATAAAGCATCAGTGGTTAGAATTCATTTTAAAACGATACCTCAGCAGTTAATTGACGACTGCTTCTCAAATCTAGCTGAAGTCAACGTGGGATTTGCGAAACGATTATTCATTAAAGATGCGGCCGTACCCACTTTATTTGGACAACCTGTAAGTATGATTAATTATTTATGTATATATTTTCTACGGAGTGTTCCAAATACGTGGTTTTGTGTTGTATACATGTACAGACAGTGCACAGCTGTCTAACAACCGGCTAACTCACGTGATTGTCAAACTACATATAAACTTACCACTGAGAAACGTCCTGTTCTCGTCGTGCTTGCGATGGTGGTTCGGGTTGATCTTCCAATGCATCACTATCAGACTCGGGCTCAAATTGCTACGGTAAAACCGACATTATTACGGATCTGATAAACGGCGTTTCCTTTCCGACACGCGTTGTAAGCGGTAGACCGATCACAACAGACTGGGACATCTGACCAATCAGAGCAGAGTAGGCTTTCTGACAGGAGGAGTTTAGAATGAACGGATCCTTGAACAGGTCGTTTGTGACACTGGGAAAAAAGGTAATGCTGCAATGTACATTATGAGAAAATTAAAGTGTTTTTTGACCTTGGATGCATGTAAACCTATTGTATGAGACTTTTAAAACAAAATTAGACACATTTAAAAAGCATAATAGGTGCACTTTAACATGATATGAGCAAATCTTTTCTTGAAACACTCTTTCTGCCAAGATGAGAAGTGTTTTGGTCTTGCATGCGTATGCTTCAGGAGCATGCTTACTTGGACTTCTCTCTTGAGATCTGCTTCTTGGGTGCGAGCTGTTGCTAAAGGAGTTGTTATGGCATTGTGTCCTTACAGATAAAGAATGCAGCAGCCAACGTTCTTCGGGAAACATGGCTGATCTACAAACACACCAAGTTGATGAAGAAGATCGATCACTCGCGTGTGCGCAAGCACCAGAGGAAATTCCTGCAAGCCATCCACCAGTGAGAAAAACAAATGCATACATACTCAGTCCAGCCTCCTTTATTTATTCTCAGACACTCCTTGAGAATCGATTTCCAAGCATCACACTTGGTATTGATTCCCATCTGATGTTCACATGTACCCAAACAATAACAAGCACATAATATACTTTCAAATTAGACTAAGCAGGCAGATGATCTCCATTGCCTACTCATTGTCTATGGCATAGCTTGGCATTTTCACACTGGTATAATAACAGGAGCTTTAGTTGCAGCCAGCTGGATTGCAGAAGATCCAAAGAGCATGTGAAGTGCATTTTGGCTTCACTAACAGTTATGTTTGGAGTACTTTAGCAGCAGTTAGCCTGCCTGACCTAACAGTAGGATTGATCCCAATTCCTGGAGATCTACATACCTGAAAAGGTCAGTTCCAACTCAACTGCCAACACTGCTGAATACTCTAATGAGCTAAATTGATCTTCTGGATCAGATATGTCCCATTAGGTATGAGATACTGCATTTCAGTAGTCTGTATCATGCTTTTATCAGCTTGTGGAAGTGCATATCACCTAAGTCACGTGAGTGGCCTCTTGCAGTACAGTACATGAAAAGTAGTGTGTAGCTCCTGCAAGCAAGCTCAAAGTAAGCAACACTAATTGACTACTGTTGATTACTTTCAAAACCAAGTACAAATAAATTTTACTAATTTCAGTCATTTCAGTTTGATAACTCCCTGGCTGTTAACTAACCGGCTTGTTAACTAGCTTTCAAAGTGAGGTAATGAAGTGAGCTTTCAAGTGCAGATGGTGCAGTTGGCTACATAAAACCCAGGTTGAACAAAGTCAAAAAGATGTTCTTTTCATAAAGTCTACAATTACTGTATGTTAATTTATTCCCTTATAGAATTAAATTGCCAAAAGTATTGACTGTTTTCAAGAAACGAACAAAAATATACTAATGAGAAAGAAGAAAAACACTCTGAAACTGAAAAGTGAGCTCAGGGGCAAAAATTTAACATGGTTTCAAATAAACAGCTTTTCTTTGTTAACATTTTTCTAAGATTTGTTTTCGCTAATCATGGTTTATGAATGTGCTGCCAGAGTTTTCGTTTACGCTTTAAAAGTTTTCATTTATGCTCCACAAGTTTACATTCGCCATTCTGGCACAAACCTCTCGTGTGGGCGAGGCTTTACAGCGTTTTACTCTCATTGGCTAGTGAGATTTGGATTGACGGCTGTAGATTAGGATCGACGGTTGGAGTGTCCAGCTGAGGAGGAGGATGATAATGACGACGACACTCCGTGCTGCTCCTGAGACATAATCTCCAAAAAATACCCGTATGAGAGTATGAGACTATCCAAACCTCAAATAGTAATTATGAACTAATATTCTGACTAAGTAAGTCAGGAAGTAATTTCCACTACAAAGTACAAACACTATTACTATACAGAGAACCGCATTCAGAACTGACAAAATTCAAAATTCACATCACTGAAGTGTCTGCTTCGAGGTCAGGGAGTTGTCGATCCAAATCTCACTAGCCAGTGAGAATAAATCGCTGTTAAGCCCCGCCCACACTAGAGATTTGTGCCAAAATGGCTAACATAAACTTTGAAAAACAAAAATGGTAAAAAACAAATATGGTAATATTTGTATGCTTATTATGCGTATTTTTCCATCATTCCTAAATCATTTTCTCCATCATTATTAAAAAAAAATTGTCTCAGAATATGATATGGGCATTATAATAAATTGCTGCTTAAAGGATTCGTCCATTTTGACTTGCAGCAGCACTATACATTGAGTCTCAGCTTTATACCAGATTGTGATGTCGTGTCCAGCTAACTTTTCTAAACTTTCTGGAATGTAATGACCCCAACAATTGAAGTAAATCTGATAAAATTGTATTTTACTGTTCTCAACTGTCAACAGGTTTTATTTTATTTGGGAAAGGCATGATTGCTTTGACGTTAGCGTGCTTACTCAGTCGTGTTCGATGGAAGCTATGGTGTTATAATTTTGTGAATTATATCATTCACCTTTTTTTATGTTTTAAACTGCAAACAAAGCTACGAACAATTTGGTGATGTTGGCCAGGATACTGTCATGAATTACTGCAATAATACATTGTGTGTCTCCGTCTCTGTGTTTTCAGACTGCGAAGTGTAAAAATGGAGCAAAGAAAACTGAGTGACCAGGCCAATACACTAGTGGACCTCTCAAAGGTGAGAGCACACCTAACCACATTACCATTCACCACACACCTGCATTTTTACAAACCGACATCTATTGAGAAATTGGGGCGTTCACCCAAATACTCTGATTCTGTACAACTCAACATGCGCACAAGCATCATTACCTCCTGTTATCACCTCCAAAGTGACACACACACACAGCTCTGCCTGCCCAAATATATCTCAGTAATTCTGTTTCCATGTTGACCTGCTTGTTTCTGTAGCTTTGCGTCTCCTAGCAACCAGAACCACTGTTAAAGCAGGGATGTCAGTGGGAGTTTGTGGAGAGACATGGAGAGAGAACGAACCAGTTTTAATACAACAAGTTCATAGTGTGTGTGAGTTTCAGACACTAGGAGAGGAGAGAGACAGAGAGAGTGCGAATCTTAGGCTGTATGTATACATGTGTCTGAGACGGAAAACAAGCGTTCTGTGTGACTGTGTATCACTTAGCGTTCTCTAAATGCCTTTGTTGAATTCCACTCACTTGTTTTCCTTCGGGGAATCCCCATCATCGCCATCTTAAGGGCTGTTCCTATGCTTTGTTAGGTCTTTGTTAGGTTATAGCTGTCGACTTCAGGAACAGAACCCAGATATTTTTGGCTTTTTCAAGACAGCAAAAATGGTGTAAACAATTTTGGTTTGCTAATACTCAGAATGGGTTTTAAGCATTCATGTACTCATACATCTATACGTGAAATAAAATCAAATAAATGACATAATCTGTTTATACTGTAAGTAGCCATTTGTTATTTCCATGTAGTGAGGGAAAACAGAAGTGTTAAAAATAATATCAGAGGACAAATGTGGCACTGCTGTTCAGAAACAGTACACTTTATTCACCTGTAACATACGTGCGATTAGCACATACAAGAATTTTCCTGAGAATACTGAGAAAAGAATGGAAAACCTGAGGGTATAAGAACAGTTACGGAATTCCATCATTTCAAATACATAATGCAAATCAAAATCTAGACCTGTTACCGGTGACGGCTGGTCATGATATTAGACGGGAAGTCTCAATCTAATATCTTTCAGTCACGTGACAATGAATTTATTAGGGTTGAGCAATGTACTGTATCCATGTTTTATCGATGGAATAATAAGGAGGTTGTGGGGCAAACTATTACACACACACACACACACACACACACGTAAAGGCAGATAGGCAGCTACGTTAATGCAGTGGTTTCTCCTAATACCAAACAGGGTAACAATTAATAACTCATTCATTAAAACCAAAAAACACCAAATGTACCATTAGCGGAGTATCTTTAAAAGTCAGAGGGGACTTAATCCTGCTAGCCCATTTATACCAGCCACTCCTGCCTGTTGTTTAATTTGAGCTCCACTGACTATTTAATAATTTATTAATGGTATTCAAGCAATGTAAAAAAAAAAAAAAAACCTCAGCACCGCACCACTGAGAGTACAGGAAAATGTTTTGAGGTTCTGGTCCATGATCATACTAGAAATTAGGTTGAAATTAACTTACTGTGGTGCTTGAAAGTTTTTCTCTATTTCTGCATAAATAGGACCTAAAACATCATCAGATTTTCACACAAGTCCTAAAAGCAGGAAAAGAGAACACAATTAAACAAATAAGACAAAAATATTATACTTGGTCATTTATTTATTGAGGAAAATGATCCAATATTAGATATCTGTGATCGGCAAAAGTATGTGAACCTTTGCTTTCAGTATCTGGTGTGGCCCTCTTCAATAACTGCAGCTAAATGTTTCCGGTAACTGTTGATCAGTCCTGCACATCGGCTTGAGGGAATTTTATCCCATTCCTTAGTACAGAACAGCTTCAACTGTTCTGTTGGGATGTTGGTGAGTTTCCTCACATGAACTGCTTGCTTCAGGTTCTTCTACAATATTTCTATTGGATTAAGGTCAGGTTGTGGGCTTAGGGCCATTGACTTGCTGCATGACCCACTTTCTCTTTGTTATTCAGTTCAAAGACAGATGTCCTGACATTTTACTTTAGAATTTGCTGGTATGATTCAGAATTCATTGTTCCATCAATGATGGCAAGTCGTTCTGGCCCAGATGCAGCAAAACAGGCCCAAACCATGAGATTACCACCAGCATGTTTCACAGATGGGGTAGTGTTCTTATGCTAACTATATTAACATTAGCCCATGTGAGACAGGCCTTTAGTTGCTTAGAAGTTACTCTGGGTTCCTTTGTGACTTCTCAGACTATTCCACATCTTGCTGTTGGACTGATCTTTGTTGGTGGAGCACTCCTGGGGAGGGTGACAATGGTCTTAAATTTTCTCCATTTGTACACAATCTGTCTGATTGTGGATTGGTGGAGTCCAAGCTCTTTAGAGATGGTTTTGTAACCTTTTCCAGCCTGATGAGCATCAACAACTCTTTTTCTAAAGTTTTCAGAAATCTCCTTTATTCCTGCCATGATACACTTCCTCAAACATGCGTTAAATAAAACAGGGCGCTCACTCACACCTGAATGTCATCCACTGATTGAAAACACCTGACTTTAAATTCACCTTCAAATTAACTGCTTAAAGCTTAGAGCTTCACATACTTTTACCACTCACAGATATGTAGAGTAATATTGGATCATTTTCCTCAATAAATAAATGACCAATTAATGTCTACTTTAAGGACTTCGTAAATATGACCTAGAAAATCGGATGATGTTTTAGGTCATATTTATGCAGAAATAAAGAAAATTCTAAAGGGTTCGCAAACTTTCAAGCACCACTGTCCATATTGGTTTTTAACAAAGGCAAACAAAAGTTAACAAAAGAAGGTCAGTGCTACAAATCAATGTCTGGAATTAAGATACTGAGAAAATTCAGTTTTATTACTAAACTGAAAATAGCAGATGCACTTGATCAATAAATATAGAGAATATGACAAATCTCACCTGCTATGCAACTCTTTAACCCTTTCATGCAAAAACTGATTATGAGCATATTCACTTCATTTATTATTACTTAAAAATTCACATAATATATGAATTTTTATTTTGCCTAAATATCACATATAAAAAAAGCCGTAGTTGTATGTGTAGGTATGCCATGAGCAAAAAACCTTAACCATTAAACATTATACCTGGAAAAAAAAAATCATAACAATAATTTAAAAAAATCTTTAAATGCCTTTGTAGGAAAAAAAAAAAAGTTACCATTCAGGTCTAAAATATTTAATGTTGAAGACTAAATTAGAGAAGAGAAAGTATTACAGAAATGTTCGTTTTTATTATAGAAATATTATAATTGTATTATAGAGAATTTCATTTTGGAAAGTTTTTTTTACTAGTCTAAGTTGTTGTTTTTTTTTTTTTGTCTAAATTGGCTGTTCAGAAGTGTGAACACTATGCATGAAAGGTTAACATCTAACATTCATAACACATTCATGTAAGAAAGCGTGCTTGCCACCAGCAGCCTTCCAATTCCAAAACACAGCATGAAACACCACCATCCCAAAAGATTTGGCCTCAAGATACAGTAATTATCCAAAACAGTCATGATTACAACAGAACACTTTAGCTAGAACTTTAAGTAGCTCTTCTACCTGCCTCGCCTCAGGAACCCGCTGGGTTACACAGTCAGACCATTTTATCGTATATTACACACAAATAAGTGATTAATATCGTACTTTATTGATCGCAATCAGTTCGTATCTATGAGTGGTCACAAGTCTGACATTGGGCCTGTTCACACTGGTGTCCCTCAGGGCTCGGTTCTTTCCCCCCTTACTTTTTAGCATTTATATTTTTCCACTTGGTCAGCTTTTAAGATCACTCGGCCTTACCTATCACTTTTACCCAGGTCAACATGTGGATGTTTTCTTCCTTTCGAATTGTATTTCTGAGATAAAAAAATATATATATATATATATATATATATATATATATATATATATATATATATATATAGGTAACAAAAAATGTCAAAGTTTCAAAGTAAATTGAAGAACCTTGAAGTTATTTTGTATGCCAGTCTGACATTTGACCCTCATGTGAAGAACACTGTCACAACTTCCTTTGTCTATCTCAGAAATATTGCGTGCTTACAGTCGATGCTGTCCCCCCCAAACTTCGACTACTGTAATACACTTCTCATCAGAGTTTCTAAATCTGCACTCAATAAACTGCAATATTTGCAAAATACGGCAGCTACGATCCTGACTGGTACCTGGGTGTGTGATTACATAACCCTTATTCTAGAGTCCTTGCACTGGCTCTGTCAGGTACCGAGTTGATTTTAAAATCCTTACACTGACTTCTAATTTTTTCTTGTTATGTATAGTCATTCGTAATTCTTTTTCCATTTTGCTTTTTGAGTGTGTGTGCGTGTGTGTGTCTTCTTAGAAAATTTTTTAAACTGATAGTTTCGCATTGTATTTGTTCATTTTTTTGTGTTCTTGTAAAGCGCTTTGAGAAAGCAACTTTTATAGGCGCTATACAAAAGAAAGTTATTATTATTATTAACAACATTATCTAAACATCTGTCTTATTCTTTCTTTTAGTAATCCTCATGACCTCACCGTTACGTCTTTTCATCCTCATTCCCTTTCTATCACATTCCCTTTCTGAATCTTTGACACGTTGTGGCCTACATAAATGTTTCCCTCTGCATGTTCACTATCATTTATTCTCTTCATTGCTTCTGTGCTCCCACCGTTTTTCTTTCTCACTTTCTTTTCCTGTCTCTGACTATCTCTTACTCTCTGTCTCTTTCTCATTTTCCGTCTTTCTCTCTGTGTGCCCTCTCCCAATCCCTCTCTGGCATACTCTAATGGTTGTTCTTTTTCTGTTGCCATTCTCTCGCCTCATTTTTCTTGCCCATCTCTCTGGCCTGTCTGCTCCTCTCTTCATAACTCTCTGTTTCTCCCTCTTTTCATTTCTTCATATTTGTCCATTTTATCTGTTCCTGGGTTGATATTTTTGCCTGTCTCTCATCTTGTTTTTTTCCCCCTGAACCATCTCTCCCTCTCTTCTTGTGGTTCTTACTGTTCTGTCTGTCTTTCTCTATCTTTACCTATTTCTGTCATCTTCTCCATGTCTGCCTCTGTCCCGCTTTCTCTTTCTTTGCCTGTCCCCCCACCCATCATCTCCCGTTCCATTTGCCAACGTCTTTCTATTTGTCTCTCTCTGGGGTAAGAGTAGATGCAGAGCGTGATGTATGAGCTCATGTCTGAGCTGAATGACCGCAGTGAGGATCTGGAGCGCCAGATGTTGAGCTTGGAGCAGAGAGTAGAGCAGCTCACGGCAGGTTTCAGCGCTCTGCCTGCTCACCTCTCAGCCACACTAAATGCGCAGCACGCTGCACTCATTCGCTTGCTGCAGGAGCGAGATGCCAAGACCCCGAGCCCAAGCGTGCCCGCCCTCATCACACCCACGCCCAGTGCCAACAACCAGGCCTCAGATGAAAGCCCCAACACCAGTACATCCAACTGCTGAGAACCGGAGGCTTTGCCAAAGCTGGAAAAGGAATGGTGTGGAGACTGAAAGACTGGGAGGAATCAGGTTCAACGGCGTGAAGTCAGTTTGGGAATAAAGTAACGAGTTGCACACAGATACGAAGCTGATGATGAGGGAGGAGGGGAGTGTGAGCGAGATAAGAGAGAGTAATTAAATGAGAAGCAAAATACTTTAATGGAATCTGCACTAATTGGAGGAAAAAAGTGTCTCTCCCTCCATCAGGAAATGAATCACCATGGCTTAGGACACATTTTCTACCTGACTGCTAACCACATATTAACAAGCATCCCTTTAACAAGAACTCTAGTCAATTCTAAGACTAAAGGCAAGACATAAACACAGAGACACATGCCAGGCCTGCCCTTACGATCTATTCACAGGACATGGAATTCAGACCCAGCGCAAACACTGTGTCAGAGACACACACACACACACACACGCACACACACACACTCACACATACACAACAATGCACTAAATCCTCACCACTGAACACTGCCAGTTGGACCGTTTTTCAAGGACGATTCGCTCACTTCTGCACGGAATGAGAACTGCCATATTTCGTGGAATACACACGAAAGCCTATTCACACTGTTATCATGAATGTCTGCATTTGAAAACTCATGCACTCTTTTGCTCTTAATCTCTGTCTTGCACACACAAACATACTTTCTCTCTCAATATCTGCTACCAAAGTGCTGTCTATAAGGCAACAGGAACAAAGGATGTGGTCAGAGGTATACATATACAAAAGTCCTCAAAACCTCAATGTTACCATGGGGGAAAGCAGAACTCATTTTAGAATCCAAACGGCGTCTTTATCCACCTGAAAGATGAGACAGCCATTTGCAGCGAGGGGAAACCGAAGCCAGTCAATACACACACACACACACACACACACACACGCAACTTAACAGCTGCTCACAAGGGAATAAACTGTAGAGTTGAGAATTAGTCTTTCTGTGAGTGTAACTGATCCTGTGCTAATGGTATATGTTGGGAATAAGAGACTCTTTCCTGCTGACCCTCATTTCTACAGAGACCATTCTTTCTGAAAACTGTCTCATAGTGACATCCTGTGGCCGGAATACTGAATTACATCTGCTTGGAATTATTGAAAATGATGCTGTTAACTAAAACTAGCTTTGTATAGCTGTTTTTTTGTTTTGTTTTGTTTTGTTTTTTTTTGTTTTTTTAAATTAATGATTTTAATTATTTATTGTTTATTTATTTATTTATTTTTTACCATTAACGATTACTAACACAGTTATAGCGAATATTTACTACTAATATACTATGGCATCCTTCTCATTCATCATGACAGTTAATGGTCACTGTATTAATACCGACTTTAATAATATTAACTATTGCTAAGGGATTTTCGGTTTGAGGTTGAAATTATTTTGTAATTTTATTTTACCAGAGAGAATTAATAAAGTATATATCTTTATAACGTCTCAGTGGCTATGTTGCACTTTCTCTTCTCTTTCTCTTCTGCCAGTATTACGAGTGTTACTAGCTGTATGTTTTTACAGTGCGGTGAAAGTGTTTGCCCCCTGTCTGAATTCCTGAATTTCAAACACTGAATGACATTACATCTTAAACCAAATCCTAATAATGCATAGAAGGGAACGTGATAGACATTTTATGTATTTATAACACCCAATCCACATGTATGAAAAAGTGATTGCCCCCTTCCTCTCAATAGCTGGTACCACCCTTAGCAGCAATAAGTGCAAACAGATGCTTTCTGTAGTTGATAATTAGTGACTTGCAACGCCTTTGGAGAAAGTTTGACCCACTCTTCCTTGCTGAACTGCCTCAGCTCAGTGACATTTGTAGGCCTTTGAGAACGAACTGCGCTTTTCAGGTCCTGCTACAACAATTTAACAGGGTTTAGGAATGGACTTTGACTAGGCCATTTCAAAAGTTTGACCGCAAGCCATCACACTACCACCCCCAAGCTTCACAGTTGTTGCGAGGTTCGAGATTTTGAAAAGCAGCGTTAGGTTCTCGCCAGATATAATGGGGCCCGTTTCAGCGTAAAAGCTCCACTTTAGATTCATCTGCCCATGATACATTATTCCAGAACTCATGGATCATCTACGTGTTTACTGATGAATTTGAGACAAGCATTTATATTCTTCTTGGCTAGCAATGGTTTCCACCATGCTATTCTTCCAATGGATCCCATTCTTGCCCAGTGTTTTTTTCTGAAGGTTTAATTATGAACACTGACCTTAACTGAAGCAAAAGAGGCCTGCAGTTCTTTAGATATTGTTCTTGGGTTCTTTGTCATTACCTGAATGATTTTACGCCTTGCTCTTGAGAGATTTTGGGAGGGTGTCCACACCTGGGAGGACTGACTATAGTTCCAAACTTTCTCCATTTGGACAGAATCTAAATCTAAAGAGATAAAAAAGATGTACACTCTACCAGATGATCATCACCAAACCTATTTTCTACT